>NC_091981.1:52196617-52297243 GCF_044704955.1 Pristiophorus japonicus | reverse complement strand
GGAGGGCTCCTGGTGCTGCAGTCGGTGAGTAGAAACTTAATTTTTTTTTTATTTTTTAAATTTTAAATTTTTTAATTTTCTTTGGTTGATTTATTGGTTGATTTATTGATGTATTTATCATTTATTATTGATGATGGCTCTTTATTTGTAAAAGTGATGTGTTTCATGTTTGTAAACTTCCCTTCTCCCAGCCCCTCGTTCCCTACGCCCGATTTGTAACCTACGCCTGATTTTCTAACTATAGGCAAGGTTTTTCTGAGCGTACAAAAATCTACACTTACTCCATTCTAAGTTAGTTTGGAGTAAGTTTTCACTGCCTGAACTTTCAAAACAGGCGTAAGTGGCCGGACACGCCCCCTTTTGAAAAAAAAACCTGTTCCAAAATGAAACCGTTCTAACTGACTAGAACTGGAGCAAACTAAATGCCGAGAATTGCAATTTCTAACATACTCCATTCTAAACCAGTTGCTCCAAAAAAATAGGAGCAACTCAGGCCAAAACTTGACCCCATTGTCTGGGCGAATGGGGTCAGACTGCATCTGGGCAGGACTTTGCAGCTGCATTCTCAGCCCAGCCACACTTAAAATTGGTGTCCCTGGCATGATGGTAGGAATACTGATCAACAAAAAATATATTATGAATTCAAAATTTGGTAGTCGAGTTTATTTTACTGAGAAAGTTAGCTGAATCTGATTTGAATATTCAGAGGTTCAAGTTATTTTATGTTAGTCTGTGTTCAGAACAAACTCGCTCAAAGACCTGAGGCCCTGGTCATTTAATATAACAGCTAGGACTGTGTTGATGAAATCCAAATTCCTTGAGTATGTTGTAGACCTTGTGACAATCATTTGAACCCAAAAATATATTTTAACCCTAAATACAATTCCAGCCATTTATTATTTTCTAATGTATCCAATTTTCTGTATTTTAGTATTGAGGTCATTGGACAGTGTTGTGCTGTATCATAGTGCAAGTTTTACAAAGTTGATACTAGTCCGAACTTTACAACGGTAGTCAACTGACAAGGTGAAGTTGTGTTGAAAAATAATACTGTTAGAGATGTAAAAATTCATGTGTTTATTAAAAAGATGATAGAAATCTGGATGAATGTGTAATCCAGTCAAGGGGTGCAGGTAATGTCCATAAAAACTAACCTTATCGGAACCATGTGGTTGGACTATTACCATAACTCTCAGGAACGAATCATAATTTC
Source organism: Pristiophorus japonicus (assembly GCF_044704955.1). Lineage (NCBI taxonomy): Eukaryota > Metazoa > Chordata > Chondrichthyes > Pristiophoridae > Pristiophorus > Pristiophorus japonicus. Next base: position 52,296,030 of record NC_091981.1, on the reverse strand, counting down.
TAAACTATTCAGTACACTGTTTTGTATATTGGGCAACATTAGACTGTATTAATGAAGCATGAACTAACTGAGCATATCGGACAATCTGAACCACAGACAGGCTGACTGATCTCAGTCTTTCTGTGGTTCACATTGGCCAACATACACGATTAGTTCAACAGTATATGGAACAAGACCAATAATAATGTTTGTGGCTAATTGGATTTAGCCTGGATTGTTTGAGCTAGATTTTATAAAACTTAGAATATTTCTGCAATTCTAGATTCAGCATGTATTCTCAATAATAAATCAGCAATCTGGGACTAGCCTCCACAATAATGATTTGAAATGTTAGTTAGCCATTCAAAGGGATGATCATTGTGTTCAATTTCAAACATTTTGGCTGTTGTGAGAAGATTACTCCTTGCAGTGTCGAAGGCCTTAGACAGTGACCTCACAAAGGCCTTCGACTCTGTCAACCGTGAGGGATTATGGAGCGTCATCCTCAAATTCAGCTGCCCTCAAAAGTTTGTCACCATCCTCTGCCTGCTTCATGATGACATGCAAACCGTGATCCTGATTGGCGGATCCACCACAGACCCAATTCATGTTCGGACCAGGATCAAGCAAGGCTATGTCATCGCACCAACGCTCTTCTCGAGCTTCCTTGCTGCAATGCTCCCATCTCACCCCGCTGGAGTGGAGCTCATCTACAGAACAAACTGGAAACTGTTCAACCTCCGTCGCCTCCAGTCCAGATCCAAGGTCGTCCCATCCTCTGTCATTGAATTACAGCTTACAGACGACGCTTGCGTCTGCGCACAATCGGAGGCCGAACTCCAAGCCATCATCAACACCTTCACCGAAACATACGAGAGCATGAAGTTTATACTAAACATCCGTAAGACGAAGGTCCTCCACCAACCTGCTCCTGCCACACAGTTCTGCCCCCCGATCATTTTCCATACCCGGGAGCCTATTGTCATGAAGGGCAGACGTCGATGACAAAATTCAACACTGCCTTCAGTGTGCCAGTGCAGCCTTTGGTCGCCTGAGGAAGAGAGTGTTTGAAGACCAGGACCTCACACCCAGCACCAAGGTCATGGTCTACATTGCAGTCATGATACCCGCCCTCCTACAGGCTTCAGAGAGATGGACTATGTACAGCAGGTACCTCAAAGCACTGGAGAAGTACCACCAATGCTGCCTCTGCAAGATCCTGCAATTCCATTGGTAGGATAGGCGCCACCAGTGTCTGTATTTTCGCTCAGGCCAACATCCCCAGCATCGAGGCATTGGCCATACTCGATCAGCTCCATTGGACGGGCCACATCGTCCGCATGCCCGATACAAGACTCCTAAAACAAGCGCTCTATTCAGAGCTCTGACATGGCAATCGAGCCCCAGGTGCGCAGAGGAAACACTTCAAGGACACCCTCAAAGTCTCCTTGAAAAAGTGCAACATCCCCACCAACACCTGGGAATCTCTGGCCCAAGACCGCTCAAAGTGGAGGAGAAGCATCCGGGAAGACGGCGAACACCTCGAGTCTCATCGTCGGGAGCAAGCTGAAGCCAAGCGTAGTCAGCGGAAGGAGTACACAGCAACCCAAGCACCCCACCCAACAGTTCCTTCAACCACCGTCTGCCCCATCTGTGACAGAGACTGTAGGTCCTGTATTGGACTCATCTGCCATCTGAGAACTTATTTTTAGTGTGGAAGCAAGCCATCTTTGACTCCGAGGAACTGCCTAAGAAGATGACTCCTTGCAACACCTGATGGTCCAGGTGTCATTCCATTCTATTCCATTTCGCACAATGAGGGGCTTAACCAAAGCAGGCACTGGGGAGCCTCTCAGTCGCACATCAAAAGATAGGCATTCACCTCAGCCAGTAACTGTGATCTACAGCTCGGTGTACCAAGCCCCCATTTTGTCAATTATCTGGTCATTATTACATTGCTGCGTGGGACCTTGCTGTGCGCAAATTGGCTGTCACGTTTCCTACATGACAATAGTGTCGACACTTCAAATGTAACGCATTGGATGTAAAGAGCTTTGGGACGTCCGGAGGCTGTGAAAGGCATGATATAAATGCAAGTCTTTTTACCTGTTTGTTCCAAAAATGTGCCAATTTGCTGTTTCACATCAGCGTAACTATCAAAAAAGAATTGTTGCTTTTTCAAATATTGTATCATGTTCCCACATAGAAGCATACACTTAGAAACGTACTTGACCTCGTCCTCACTAATCTAACTCTCGCAGATGTATCTGTCCATGACAGTTTTGGTAAGAGTGACCTTGTGTGGATGAAGTCGCGTCTTCATTCTGAGGACATCCTCCACGTGATGTGTGGCACTACCACCGTGCTAAATGGGATAGATTCAGAAGCGATCTAACAGCTCAAAACAGTGCATCCATGATGCACTGTGGACCATCGGCAGCAGCGGAATTGTATTTCACCACAATCTGTAACCATATAACCCAGCATATCCCTTCATTGTACCATTATCATCAAGCCAGATAACCAACCCTGGTTCAATGAAGAGTGCAGAAGAGCATGCCATGAGCAAAACCAGGTGTATCTAAAAATGAAGTGCCAACCTGGTGAAGCTACCACACAGGACTGCATGCCTGTTAAACAGTGGAAGCAGAATGCTATATGACCAACGGATCAGATCAAAGCTCTGCAGTCCTGCCACATTTAGTCGTGAATGGTGGTGGACAATTAAACAATGGGGGAGGTGGCTCCATGAGCATCCCCATCCTCAATGATGGCGGAACCCAGCACGAGTGCAAAAGACAGGGCTGAAGCACTTGCAACCCAACCAGACGCGCCAAGTGGATAATCCATCTCGGCCTCCTCCTGAGGTCCCCACCATCACAGAAGCCAGTCTTCAGCCAAGTCACATGATATAAAGAAAGACTTGCATTTATATGGCGCCTTTCGTGACCACCAGACGTCCCAAAGCACTTTACAGCCAATGAAATACTTTTGACGTGTAGTCACTGTTGTAATGTAGGAGATATCAATAAACAGCTAAGCCCACTGGATACAGCAAAGTCTATGGGCCTCAACAACATCTCGGCTGTTGGGCTGAAGACTTGTGGTCCAGAACGAGCCAAGCTGTACTGGCATCTACCTGACGAATTGCAAAATTGCCCAGATATGTCCTGTCCACAAAAAGCAGGACAAATCCAATCCGGCCAATTACAGCCGCATCAGTCTACTCTTAATCATCAATGAAGGAATAGAAAGTGTCTTCGACAGTGCTATCAAGCGGCACTTAGTGACCAATAACCTGCTCAATTTGGGTTCCCCCAGGACCACTCGGCTCCAGACTTGGTCCAATCATGGACAAAAGAGCTGATTTCCAGAGGTGAGGTGAGGATGACATCAAGTCAGCATATGACCATGTCTGGTATGAAGGATCCCTAGTAACATTGAAGTCAATGGGAATCAGGGTGGTGGGGGGGGGGGCGGGGAAACTCTCCACTGGCTGCAGCCATACCGAGCACAAAGGAAGATGGTTGTAGTTGTTGGAGGCCAATTATCTCAGCCCTAGGTCATTGCTGCAGGAGTTCCTCAGGGCAGTGTCCTTGGCCCAACTATCATTAGCTTCCCTCCATCTCTTGACCTTCCCTCCATCATAAGGTCAGAAGTGAGTATGTTCGCTGATGATTGCAGTGTTCAGTTCCATTTGCAGCTCCTCAGATAATGAAGCAGTTTGTACCCACATGCAACAAGACCTGGACAGCGTTCAAGCTTGGGCTGATAAGTGGCAAGTAACATTTGTGCCACACAAGTGCCAGGCAATGACCATCTCAAACAAGAGAAAGCCTAATCACCTCCCCTTTACATTCAGTGGCATTACCATCGTCAAATTCCTCACCCATCAACATTCTGGGGGTCACCATTGACCAGACGTAGCTGGAGCAGCCACATAAATACTGTGGCTGCAAGAGGCTGGGTATTCTGCAGTGAGTGACTCACCTCCTCAAGGCACAAGTCAGAGGTATGATGGAATACTCTCCACTTACCTGGATGATTACAGCTCCAATAACACTCAAGAAGCTCGATACCATCCAAGACACAGCAGCCCGCTTGATTGGCACCACCTTAAACATTCACTCCCTCCACCACCGGTGCACCATGGCTGCAGTGTGTACCATTTATAAGATGCACTGCAGCAACTTGCCAAGGCTTCTTGGATAGCACCTCCCAAACCTTCAACCTTTACCACCTTGAAAAACAAGGAAAGTGGGTGGATGAGAACACCACCACCGCCGAGCTCCCCTCCAAGTCACACGCCATCCTGACTTGGAAATATATCGCCATTCCTTCATTGTCGCTGGGTCATTATCTTGCAACTCCCGACCTACCAGCACTGTAGGAGTACCTTCACCACATGAATTGCAGCGGTTCACCACCACCTTCTCGAAGGCAAATCAGGATGGGCAATAAATGCTGGCCTTGCCAGCAACACCCACATCATGTGAATTAATTTTTTAAAGTATGGAACCAAAAAATGCCACCAATCCTATTGCAGCAATTCCTTCTGATAACCGTATATCATCAACACCATCTTTTTTCTTAAGACTTATTGAGGCTTGTGAATATCAATTTTAATTAATGCAGATATGTAGTCACTGAAACTCTTTTTGGATATGTAGTCACTGAACCACACTTGACCAGTTTCCATGTGTTTTAGGTGCTGATCTGCACAATACAGTGATGATAACAAAGCTAATTTTAATTTCAGGCAGAATTCATTTTATTTAAATAGTACCTTTTGTTATATTAAATACTTGAAGTCACCAGCATTCAGAATACATTAAATAGCCAGATAGTGGAAAGTCAGGAAATGCCTAGATCAAGCCTCGAAGATATGAGCATGTTGCCAACCAACTTTATGGGGTGTTCATGACATTTGGTAAGGCTGGGAGAGGCATAAGCTCCTTTTATTTCCTAGGTTGCTTATCTGTTCAGAAGTGGCAGGTTGCCATTTTTATGGTTCAGTGCTTTCTCGTCAAAACTAGATGCAGACTCCAGTGGAGTTGACTGAACAAAAATATCTACGCTGGTATATATCATCAATAATTCACTCGATCTGTGATTTTAAATTTTAAGAAGTCTGCCTTTTTTCATTTGACCCTATTGTCTTTTCCATAAGAACAGCTAAGAATGTTTCATCCTTGCCTTAGTTTTAAATTGTAATTTTCAAACTTTCTAGAAGGTGCCAGAATGTCTGTTTTTTAAATAAATGGTGACTAGCATTGTCTTTGAGATAAAGTTTAACTTGTTTTTGATAGACTGTGTTTTCATCTGTTAAGTCCCCAAAACACAAACTGGATATTTCAACACAAGGCTGGCAAATATAAGTTTGAATAACTTAGCGCAGCTTAAATTGCCTCAGGGATAAGTGTCTGTTGTTTGCGTAGATAAAATCAGCTTAGAGGAAAATGTTAAAATGATGAAAGATAATTAAAGTTAAATGAAATACTTGGTAACTCATTAACCTGTTTAATTGCATTGTGACATCTGTTGGCACTGTATGCTACCTGTGATTTTCAAGATTTTGCTGCCACTGCAGTATCTTGCTTGTGGTGCAGCTGAAATTTTCAAGTATTTGTTTTCAAGGAGTATTTGGGGAATTGTGCAGTGTGCTTGTTAAATGAGCCAAAGGCGGGCAGAGGACACCCTCAAAGCCTCCCTGATAAAGTGCGACATTCCACTGACACCTGGGTGTCCCTGGCCATAGGCCGCCCTAAGTGGAGGAAGTGCATCCGGGAGGGTGCTGAGCTTCTCGAGTATCGTCGCCGAGAGCATGCAGAAATCAAGCGCAGGCAGCAGAAGGAGCGTGCAGCAAACCAGGCTCCCTGCCCACCCTTTCCCTCAATGACTATCTGTCCCACCTGTGACAGACTGTGGTTTTGTTCAGCCACCTAAGAACTCATGCTAAGAGTGGAAGCAAGACTTCCTCGATTCCGAGGAACTGTTTATGATGTATGATAATGATAAACTTTCATAGAAGCGTACCTGAGTTTTAGTAAAGTTATCTCAGCAGAGTATGTGCAAATGCTCAGATGTTGTCTAAAAGTGGTGCTGTGAATATGCTTTCCAAAATGGGAAAAAACACACTTATTTAACTACAGGTATTTTATTTTCCAGTGTTCTTTTCTTATACGTTTCAAATCCAGAATATTGGACAAATGTGATTGTAGTATAGTCAGATAAAAGGACAATCGTGCATAGAAACATAGAAACATAGAAAATAGGTGCAGGAGTAGGCCATTCGGCCCTTCGAGCCTGCACCGCCATTCAATGAGTTCATTGCTGAACATGCAACTTCAGTACCCCATTTCTGCTTTCTCGCCATACCCCTTGATCCCCCGAGTAGTAAGGACTACATCTAACTCATTTTTGAATATATTTAGTGAATTGGCCTCAACACCTTTCTGTGGTAGAGAATTCCACACGTTCACCACTCTCTGGGTGAAGAAGTTTCTTCTCATCTCGGTCCTAAATGGCTTATCCCTTATTTTTAGACTGTGACCCCTGGTTCTGGACTTCCCCAACATTGGGAACATTCTTCCTGCATCTAACCTGTCTAAACCCGTCAGAACTTTAAACGTTTCTATGAGATCCCCTCTCATTCTTCTGAACTCCAGTGAATACAAGCCCAGTTGATCCAGTCTTTCTTGATATGTCAGTCCCGCCATCCCGGGAATCAGTCTGGTGAACCTTCGCTGCACTCCCTCAATAGCAAGAACATCCTTTCTCAAGTTAGGAGACCAAAACTGTACACAATACTCCAGGTGTGGCCTCACCAAGGCCCTGTACAACTGTAGTAACACCTCCCTGCCCCTGTACTCAAATCCCCTCGCTATGAAGGCCAACATGCCATTTGCTTTCTTAACCGCCTGTTGATCCTGCATGCCAACCTTCAAAGAGTGATGTACCATGACACCCAGGTCTTGTTGCACCTCCCCTTTTCCTAATCTGTCGCCATTCAGATAATAGTCTGTCTCACTGTTTATACCACCAAAGTGGATAACCTCACATTTATCCACATTATACTTCATCTGCCATGCATTTGCCCACTCACCTAACCTATCCAAGTCACTCTGCAGCCTCATAGCATCTTCCTCGCAGCTCACACTGCCACCCAACTTAGTGTCATCCGCAAATTTGGAGATACTACATTTAATCCCCTCGTCTAAATCATTAATGTGCAATGTAAACAGCTGGGGCCCCAGCACAGAACCTTGTGGTGCCCCACTAGTCACTGCCTGCCATTCTGAAAAGTACCCATTTACTCTTACTCTTTGCTTCCTGTCTGACAACCAGTTCTCAATCCACGTCAGCACATTACCCCAATCCCATGTGCTTTAACTTTGCACATTAATCCCTTGTGTGGGACCTTGTCGAAAACCTTCTGAAAGTCCAAATACACCACATCAACTGGTTCTCCCTTGTCCACTCTACTGGAAACATCCTCAAAAAATGCCAGAAGATTTGTCAAGCATGATTTCCCTTTCACAAATCCATGCTGACTTGGACCTATCATGTCACCTCTTTCCAAATGCGCTGCTATGACATCCTTAATAATTGATTCCATCATTTTACCCACTACTGATGTCAGGCTGACCGGTCTATAATTCCCTGTTTTCTCCCTCCTTTTTTAAAAAATGGGGTTACATTGGCTACCCTCCACTCAATAGGAACTGATCCAGAGTCAATGGAATGTTGGAAAATGACTGTCAATGCATCTGCTATTTCCAAGGTCACCTCCTTAAGTACTCTGGGATGCAGACCAGTTGGTAGATTACCACCCAAGAGATAAATTATTCAGAATTCTATATGGGTTTGCACCCCTGAAAAGGGTTCTTGACCAGTTTTGTCACCAGCTGTGGAACTGAACAAATTACCAAAGGGTTCAAGGAGAAATTACATTGCATATGGAGGCATCACGTGACTGGAAGCACAGGGATGTTCCAGCTGTTAATGTGGCTCACATTTGATTGTTCTGTAAAGTGTCAGGTTAGGTAGGCAACATTATCTATTGGCTAGAGCGGTGAGTAATAGGTTTATTATGTATACTCTACTGTTACCCCTCTGTCACATGCTATTATTTTTCAGATAAATCTTTTAATTTCTTATGTTGCATTATAATATTACAAAACACTCTGAAATTTGAACCCTTTAATAATAAAAGCTTTGTAAAATACATCCAGTCCCATTAGAAGATTTTTTTTTCCTGTCCAAATTATTTGCATTGTTGCAACTGACTATTTAAGGAGTCTTGCAGAAGTCTTCAAAGACAACATTTTGAAGCCAACTTCTTAAAGGTGGTCCAATGAAATTGGTAGGATGTGGACCTACAAACACACTTCTCTGTGCAATGAACTGCTAATGTCAGCAGGCCCACAAGGCAATATAAACTGGAAACAATAGAAAATGGGCCTGCATCAGTCTGGGCTTGTACATCTTGTTAGCTTGTTTGTGGCATTAACAGATGCTTAGGATAGGTCATCTGCCTGCCTGTTATCGTGGTTTGGAGGTATTTGGTTTCAATTAATAAAAAAAAATAAGAACTCAGGTTTGCAGGACAAATTAAGTACCTTTCCCTATAACGATTAAGATTTCAAATCCAGTTACTTAGTGCAGTTGTTTACATTTCTGGATTTTTAGTGCGACTTTTTCAGAATGTGAAGAAAACATTAGAAGTACTGAAATAATAAAGCATTTGAGTTCTGTGTTTTTCTGAGGATGTGCTTTTTCTCTAAATGGTCTAATCTGCGATACAGTCTGATCAGGAGAAAAGACTCCCTGATGAAATACAGATATGGGAATCCACCTGAAAATCTAACTCCCTATGCAAATAAGTAGCTTATGTGCAAGGGTGCATTTGTGTAGTTACAAAGCACTTTTGGCTTTGCTTGGATACGAAAGTTGTGGAGTATTATTGGGGTGTTGAGACCCAAACTTATTCTGTAGCTCTGGTGTTGGGTCAGGCCCTGACCCTGGATTCGGGCTGCATTATAACTGCAGTGTCAGTAGGGTTGCAAACCTCCAGGAATTAAAGACTAATCTCCATCATTATCATCATCAGAGGCAGTCCCTCGGAGTTGAGGATGGCATGCTTCCACTCTAAAAGTAAGGCGGGACCTATAGTCTCTGTCACAGGTGGGACAGACAGTGGTTGAAGAAAAGGGTGGGTGGGAAGCCTGGATTGACGCACGCTCCTTCCACTGTCTTCGCTTGGTTTCTACTTGTTCTTGGTGATAGACTCGAGGTGCTCAGCGCCCTCCCAGATGCTCTTCCTCCAGTTTGGGTGGTCGTGGGCCAGGGATTCCCAGGAGTTGGTGAGGATGTTGCACTTTATCAAGGAGGCTTTGAGAGTGTCCTTGAAGCATTTCCTCTGTCCACCTGGGGCTCGCTTGCCGTGTCTAAGCTCCACGTAGAGCGCTTGCTTTGGGAGTCTCATGTCGGGCATGCGGACAATGTGGCCTGCCTAATGGAGCTGATGAGCGTGGTCAATGCTTCGATGCTGGGGATGTTAGCCTGAGCGAGAACACTGACGTTGGTGCGTCTGTCCTGCCAATGGATTTGCAGGATCTTGCGAAGGCAGCGCTGGTAGTACTTCTCCAACGTTTTGAGATGTCTGCTGTATATAGTCCGTGTCCCTGAGCTGTACAGGAGGGCGGGTATCACTACTGCCCTGTAGACCATGAGCTATTCTAATAGAGACTAATCTCCTCGACACTGCTGTGAGCGATCCAGATGAAAAATCATCGGGCCATTTATAAAAATCTGTTTTATCATTTGAACACTTTTGTTTACTAGTTATAAAAATATTGGACCTGGGTGGGGGGAGGGGGGAAAGACTGTCTGACTGACTATCAAGAATCCTCCAGTCAGCTAATGAAGAGCTTGTTTGCTTTCCAATTAGCGAGTAAAGATGTGTCACCGTGAGGATAGACATGTTGGGCGACCAGTGGTCGGACTGTCGGGGTAGAGCAGTTGAGGCAGAAGGTCATGTAATGATACCTCCAGGAATATGTCCAACCAGAGTTGGCAATCCTAGTGCAAAGTGAAAGTGCTTTGTATTGGTTCTACGATTGCATTGTAATTGGACCTTAATATATTAAGCGAATTCAATTTACATAAAAGAAAGGCATTTATAAATCGCCTTTCATGATCTCAAGATATCCCAAAGCACTTTACAGCCATAGAAATACTTTTGAAGTGTAGTTGCTGTTGTAATGTAGGAAATGTGGTAATTTGCGCACAGCAAGGTCCCAGAAACAGAAATTATATAATGACCAGATAATCTGTTTTAGTGCTTTGGTTGAAGGATAAATATTGGCCAGAACACCGGGGGGGAACACCCCTGCTTTTCGAATATTGTCTTAAGATCTTTTATGCCCACCTGAGGGGGCATACGGGCCTCGGTTTAACATCTCAACCGAAAGATGGCAATGGAGTGTCAGCCTAGATTATATGCTCAAGTCTCTGGAGTAGGACTTGAACTCGCAACCTTCTGACTCAGACATAAGAGAGCTACCATTAAATCAAGGCTAAAGATCAAGACTTTGGACGTGTTCAAAAATAAGCTTCTTGCGCCTATGCACGCGATGTAATTAAATGGACAATATAAGCGTCAGCCTCTTTGGCACTAATTATTTTCAATATTGATACATAATTGTTCTGTGGCCCTATATATCCCCAAATTTATATATAATCAGAATCAGGGGATCATAGAATAGTACAGCACCATTCAGCCTGTTGAGTCTGCGCCGGGTCTTTCGAAGTCCAATCCAGTTAGTCCCACTCTTTCCTCATATCCCTGCAATTTTTTCAAGTATTTATCCATTCCCTTTTGAAGGCTACTATTGAATCTGTATACACCACCACCCTTTCGGGCAGTGCATTCCAAATCCTAACCACTTGTTGCATTAAAAAAGTTTTTTCTCGTGTCTCCTCTGGTTCTTTTGCCAGTCACCTTAAATCTGTGTCCTCTCATTATCGATCCTTCATCCATTGGAAACAGTTTCTCTTTATTTACTCTATCTAAATCCTTCATGATTTTAAACACTTCTATCAAATCTCCTCTTAGCCTTCTCTGCTTCAAGAACAACCCCAGCTTCTTTAGTCTATCCATATAACAGTATTCCCTCATCCCTGGGACCATTTTAGTAAAACTCTTCTGTACACTCTCCAAAGCCTTCACATCTTTCCTAAAGTGTAGTGCCCAGAATTGGATATAATACTCTAGCTGTGGCCAAACTAATGTTTGCATCCAATTTCCACCCTCCCTCACCTTCACATGGTCCGTCTCTCATTCTTCCCTTCTCTACCTTGATTTCTCTGTCTCTATTTCTGGGGATAAGCTATTGACATACATTCGCCCACTATAAGCCCACTGACTCCCATAGCTACCTGGACGATACTTCCTCCCACCCCGCTTCCTGGGAGGACTTCATTCCATTCTCCCAGTTTCTCGGTCTCCGTCGCATCTGTTCTGACGACACCACCTTCTATACCAGTGACCTTTTTCCTCAACCATGGATTCCTCTCTAACGTGGTTGACATAGCCCTCGACCGTGCCCGATCTATTTCCTGCACTTCTGCTCTCACTCCTTACTCTCCCTCCCAGAACCACAATAGGGTTCCCCTTGTCCTCCCCTTTCACCCCACCAGCCTCCACGTTCAATGGGTCATCCTCCGCCATTTCCGCCACCTCCAGTGTGATCCCACGACCAAACACATCTTCCCCTCACCTCCCCATTCAGCATTCCGAAGGGACAGCTCCCTCCGCGACACCATGGTCTACTCCTAAATCACCCCCCAGCACCCCCTCCACTTCCCCTCCATGCAAGCGCAGGAGATGCAACACCTGCTGTTTTACCTCCTCCCTTCCCACTGTCCAGGGCCCCAAACACTCCTTCCAGGTGAAACAGCAATTTACTTGTTGTACTTTCAAATTAGTGTATTGTATTCACTGCTCACAATGTGGTGGTCTGTATATTGGGGAGACCAAACGCAGATTGGGTGACCGCTTTGCAGAACACTTCCGTCCAGTCCATAAGGGTGACCCTGAGCTTCCGGTCACTTGTCACTTTAATTCTCCGCTCCACTCCCACTCTGATCTCTGCGTCCTCAGCCTCTTACACTATTCCAATGAAGCCCAATGCAAGCTCAAGGAACAACAACCTCAACTTTTGTTTCGGCACTTTACAGCCTTCTGGACTCAACATCGAGTTAAACAATTTCAAACCTTAACCTGTGCCCTATTTTTTTTCTGTTTTTTCTGGGGGATTTTCTTTCCAACGGCAGCTGTTGATGGTTCTGCCATCTCCATTTACACCCTATCTAGACTCATCTTTTGTTTCTTAACTTGTCACATTACCATCTCCTTTTGCTTTGCACCATCATCCCTTTTGTCTCATAATCTCTTCTGCCTTCCACCCTATCACAGACGTTCCCTTTTGTTCTTTCCTTCCCTCTCCCTGCCCTTACACTTGCTTAAAAACATGTTACATCTCTAACTTTTTCTAATTCTGAAGAAGGGCCATCAACCTGAAACGTTAATTCTGTTTCTCTATCCAGAGATGCTGCCTGACCTGCTGAGTATTTCCATCATTTTCTGTTTTTATTTCAGATTCCAGCATCCGCAGTATTTTGCTTTTGTATTCGTGTTTTATATCGATTTAGAAGAATTTCCTGGCTTTTGCACTCCATCCCTCTATTTGTAAAGCCGAGGATCTCATATACTTTATTAACTGCTTTGCTAACCTGTCCTGCCACCTTCAAAGATTTGTGCACACAAACCCCCAGGTCTTTGTTCTTGCACCCCCTTTAATGTGTATGATCTCTCCCCATTCTTCCTACCAAATGTATCACCTCGCACTTTCCTGCATTGAATTTCATGTGTCTGCCCATCCCACCAGCCTGTCTATGTCTTCTTGAAGTCTATTACTATCTTCCTCACGTTTTGTGTCATCTGTAAATTTTGATATTGTGTCATGTACCTCCAAGTCATTAATGTATATCAAAACCAGCAGTGGTTCTAGCACTGAACCATGGGAATGCCATTGTATACCTCGGCATTTAGGGTTCGGCCAAAAAACAGCCATTCACCACAACGCGTTGTTTTTTATCCCATAGCTAATTTTGTATCCATGCTGCTGCTGCCCCTTTAATCTCATGGGCTTCAATTTTGCTAACAAGCCTAATATGTGGTACTTTATCAAATGCCATTTGAAAGTCCATGTGCACAACATCAACTGCACTGCCCTCATCCACCCTCTTGGTTACCTCATCAAAAAACTCAATGAAGCGAGTTAAAAACAATTTGCCCTTAACAAATCTGTGCTGGCTCTCATTCATTAGTACATGGTTTATATTCATTAGTACATGGTTGTCCAAGTGGCTGTTAATTTTCTGCCGAATGATTGTTTCTAAAAACTTCCCCACCACCAACGTCAAACTGAATGGCCTGAAATTGCCAGGTTTATCCTTCTCCCCTTTGTTGAACGAGGCTGTAATATTTGCAATCTTCAAGTCCTTTGGCACCGCCTATGTGGATTCGAAGATTGTGGCCAACACCTTTGCAATTTCTACCCTTACTTTCCTCCGTAAACGGGGGTGAATCCCATCCGGACTGGGTGACTTAACCATTTTAATTACAGCTAGCCGGTCTAGTACCTCCTCGATCTATTTTTATCTTGTTCAGTATCCCAGCAACCTCTTTGTTTTGTCAAAGTCCTCTTCCTTGATCAGCACTAATGCAAAGTACTCATTTATTACCTCAGCCATTCCTTCTGCCTTGACCAATAGTTCTCCATTTTGGTTTTTAATCGGCCCCAGCGTTCCTGTTAATATGCCTATAGAAGATGATTGGATTCCCTTTTATGTTAGCCGCCAATCTATTCTCGTACTGTCTCTTTGCCCCTCTTATTTCCTTTTTCACTTCTGCTCTGTACTTTTTATATTCAGCCTGTTTCTCCCTTGTATTATTAAACAAACATCTGTCGTAAATGAGTCAGCTTTATAAAACATCCATATATTTTTCAAATGGAACGTGAGACTCCTTACTCTGAAAGTCCATGTAGTTATGCTTGTTACTACATCACTAACTAGCTTGGTGCTACTTTTTACTTCCTATGCTGTGCACTTTGGGCTGCATTTTGCATAAATGCTCAGAAACATTCTTATTTTCTATTTACTTTGAGCAAGGTCTGCACAGTTGTGGTTTACAAAAATTGCTTCAATGACAATGGTTAATTCAACATTCCTGGACCCCTCCACTGTCTCTGATTTGTCACACTGCTTGTCCCACAAGCAATATTTAATGAGCAGAAATTTTCTCCAATTAAATATTGGGAAGATTGAAACTATTGTCTTTAGTCCCCACTACAAATTACATTCCCTAGCCACCATTTCCATCCTTGGCAACTGAGAAGCTGAGACAGACAGTTGTGTTTGATCCGAAGCTGAACTTCCGACCACATATCCTCTCCATCATCAATACTGCCTTCTTCCACCTGCATCCGACTCCGACCCTTTCTCAGCTCATCTGCTGCTGAAACCCTCATCCATGCCTTTGTTACATCTAGAATTGACTATTCCAATGCTCTCCTGGCCAGCCTCCCATCTTCCACCCTACATAAACTTGTGCTCATCAAAAACTCTGCTGCCCGTATCTTAACTCGATCCAGGTCTCGTTCACCCATCACTCCTGTGCTTACTGACCTACCTTCCTATCCGACAACGCCTCCATTTTAAAATCCTCATCCTTGTTTTCAAATCCCTCCATGCCCTCACCTCTCCCTATCTCTAACCTCCTCCAGCCCAACAAGCCTTGGTGATTGCTGCGTTCCTCTGATTCTGGCCTCTTGCTCATCCCCAATTGTAATCGCTCCACCATTGGCAGCCATGCTTTCAGCTGCCTTGTCCCTAAGCTTTGGAATTCCCTCTTCTCTCTACCTCTTGCAACTCCTTTAAGATGCTCATTAAAACCTACCTCTTTGATCAAGCTGTTGGTCATCTGTCTTCATAGCGCCTTCTGTGGTTTGGTGTCAAAAATGTTTTATTGATATCGCTCTGGTTAAGTGCCTTAGGATGTTTTGCTACGTTAAATACACTATATAAATGTAAGTTGTTGTTGAACACGTGACTATCGCACGCAGCCCAGGATGTGTTGCATTTAAAAAAAACTTTAATATATCACAAAGGGGATAATGCAGGTCTCCAAATAAGGGGTTGCCCATTTAAAACTGAGATGAGGAACAATTTCTTCTCTTAGAGGGTTGTAAATCTATGGAATTCTCTGCCCCAGAGAGCTGTGGAGGCTGCGTCATTGAATATATTTAAGGCAGAGATAGACAGATTTTTGAGCGATAAGGGAATAAAGGGTTATGGGGAGCAGGCAGGGAAGTGGAGCTGAGTCTATGATCAGATCAGCCATGATCTTATTAAATGGCGGAGCAGACTCGAGGGGCCAAACGGCCTACTCCTGCTCCTATTATGTTCTTATTTAGAAATGATTTGAAATAATGCACAGAGAAGGAGAAAGACCTTAAAGTACACCCTGTGAGTGGAAAAAGGTGAAAGACAATAATATGATAGATTCACAGATCATCAGTCTGATCTTTGCCACACATTTAGGATGAGACTCCTGGCATTTTTGGTTTCTAAGTCTCTCTATTTTTGGACTTCGAATAACACTTCAGGTCTAGATTGAAACAAGGAACATTTGTTGGGCATGATAAGGCCTGGTAAACTGTCAATTGCTGTTACTAAACTGTTATTTTCTTTTGTTCAGTATTTATTTATTTGGCGGATGATAACATTTGCAGATAACTGCATCTCTCCCATGTAAGCAAACAATTCAAGTACAGGTTGAACCTTCCTTATCCAGAACCCTCGGGACCGGGCCTGTTCCAAATAAGGGATTTTTCTGGACGAGGGGTGGTCACGTTAAATTGGATGGTACAGATACTGAACAAGGGGATATCGGGGCTGGCTGGCTTGGGGCTGGGAGTGCGGCAGAGATATCATGGGGCTGGGCGGTGGATCGCGGGGTCAGGCCAGCGATTTTGGCAGTCGGCATCGAGGAAGGAGTTCAATTTGTTCTGCGCATGTGCCACCTGCTGGACGGGAATGGTTCCGGACGATGGGTGGTTCTGGGTAAGGGAGGTTCAACCTGTAATGCTTAACAGTCCCTCCGAAGAAATAAAGTGACCCAAACTAGCCACCGATTGATTTATTTTAACCAGAATCTATGGGCCCAAGTTTCCACACGATAAAAAACAGGCGCCCCTCCGAGCTGGGCGCCCGTTTTTCGCGCCTAAAACGGCGCCTAAAAAAAACTTCGCAATTCTGGAGCGTTCTGCAGCTCCTTGTCTGCCTGGCGCGGCGCCCAGGGGGGCGGAGCCTACACTCGCGCCGATTTTGTAAGTGGGAGGGGGCGGGTACTATTTAAATTAGTTTTTTTCCTGCCGGCAACGCTGTGCGTTGGAGCGTTCGCGCACGCGCAGTGTGAAAAAAACATTGGCACTCGGCCATTTTTGTAGTTCTTTGTCGCTGTTTAATTTTTGAACATTTTTTAATAAAAGCACATTGCCATCAGCACATCTCACTGCAGCCTTCTCACTGTCTCCTTTCCCCCTCCCCGCGGGAACGAAACAGCTGTTCCCTTCCCCCCCCCCCCACGGGAACGAAACAGCTGTTCAATTCCCCCCCCCCCCTCCACGGGAACGAAACAGCTGTTCAATTCCCCCCCTCCCCTCCACGGGAACGAACGCCTGCAGCATTCTCCGTGCCTGAAGCACTTTCACACAGGTAGGAAGATGATTTATTTAATCTTTTCTTTGCTTATAAATGTTTATTCAGGTTGGATTTATTTGTATAATATTTGTAGAAGTATAAATAATGATTTATTGTAGAATTTAATGAGTTCCCTTCCCCCCCCACCTCATTCTAGATGCCTAATTTGTAACCTGCGCCTGATTTTTTAATGTGTAGAACAGGTTTTTTCAGTTCTACAAAAATCTTCACTTGCTCCATTCTAACTTAGTTTGGAGTACGTTTTCACTGGAAACTTTGAAATCAGGCGTCAGTGGCCGGACATGCCCCCTTTTGAAGAAAAGATTCTGTCCAAAGTAGAACTGTTCTACCTGACGAGAACTGCAGAAAAAAAAATGTGGAGAATTGCGATTTCTAAGATAGTCCGTTCTCCACCAGTTGCTCCTAAAAATCAGGCACAAATCATGTGGAAACTTGGGCCCTATATCTGGTGGAGCAGAAATGATTCAACATTTGAGTCTGCCTGCGTTATGAAATTGAGTATCGTCGTAGGTTAATTATAACACAGGAACCAAGTCACAAACCAAATATTATCAGTAAGTAATATCGGTTTACGTATATACATCTACTGTTTCGGAATTGCAATATGATCACATGAAAGCACTAGTTACCAAATTTATGCATCTCAGAACAGAAAAAGAGAACCAATCATTAAAAAAAACAAGTAAACACAAACTAACAAAACAATAAATCATTTTGAATGTCATCAGATGTATGACCAAAAAGATAAATGTTTCACCCTATTTTAATTTGTACAAATTGTTTTAGAAATAACTGCTGAACTGTGGAGTGGTTAGTTGTAGATTAGCCCACTTTCACCATCTGATATAGACCAGCTTGCTGTGGATCAACATAGGTGCTTCACAGTGCATCAGAGCAGTTTCAAAATGTTTAAACTTTTCTTTTAAAGGAAAGAGAGAAATTGTCCTTTTTTGATATTGAGTTGGTTTCCCATGCCCCTGATGATAGGTGGGGATGAGAGGCTGTTTTATATATACAGGAGGATTATACTGTGCAAGGCACAAGATATTCTACTGGCGCTAGAGTAAAACTTGAGTTTGCCTTTCAGGCCAGAAAGTGCCTTGCTTGGTCAATTGGAGACTAATTGCTCTTGAGCAGATTCTCTGGACAATTAACGTTGAAATTGGCATTTAATTTTTTTATTAAATTGTAGGAATATTTCTCTGGAAATGATGAGCTTACTTTCTCTTTTTAAACCAGTTTACTGTGCTACAAAAATCTGCATTTGTGATGGATACATTTCAAAACATGTTCATACAATATTTTATACAAATCTGTTATGGCTCAGTGAGTTAAAAAATTCCGAAGGAAGTTGCGGGTACACATCGCCACTGAAAATTTGGGGGAAAGTTTCTGAGCGATCTGACCAGAAACTGAAGTAAGGATGACTAGTTCATGGGAAGTAAGTAATTCGTATTTTCCTCACCTTTTTAGGTGGATAAAGAAATGCATTTTCCTCACATGCCACAATTGGAGCTCTGTACCTTTACTTTCCATCTGTTTAGGGTGTAGGCTAGCAAAGAAATTTATAAAACTTAAGAAAAAGTTACATTAATTTGCATTTTCCTTTGTTACGAAACATCTCTGCAACTGTACTTGCTTAAATACATGTTTAAATTGTAACCTTTATTCAGAACCTACCTCCAAATTTGAATAATTTGAGTACTTCCAGAACTTTCCAGTGCTTCCAGGACTTGCCAATGTCCTATATGTTATATATGAATCACGTAGTGTTCCTGGTGGTTTTTGAATTTAGAGATAAATATTTAAAAAAATGAATACAGCTGGTATAAACCATTGAGCATACATTACACAGTATAATGTCTGGTCCAAGTCATTTATACCTGAGGCTTTCCCCATATTCAGCTCTCTTGCTGAACTTGCTGAATGTTTTTGTGATGGATCAACTGGTATATAGTGTACATAATTTTTGCTTTTGAGGTTACTAGAGGACAATGTTGGACTTCTTGTTTTGATACGTATGCAAAATTATTCCAGATTCTTGCAGTACGCCACGTGGCTCAACTTGTACACTTGGCTCAGATAATAGCACTCTCAACTCTAAATCAAAAGTTACCATAATGGATTTGAGCACATAATTTAATCCGACACTTAAATGTCCGAACCAACATTCCTGCCTTAACCAGCACCACTGAAACCAGATTATTTGGCCTTCATTCATTGAGAGATTTTGCTGTGTGCAAATTGACTGCCACATTCCCCTACATAACCTGACCAATTGCCCTTCAAAAGTAAATCATTGTATGTAATGGGTTTTGCAATGTCTCAATGACCTGATCCGTTGTTTTTAAATGCATATTCTTTCCTAAAAATGATTTATGTGGGGGTTTCCATCTGCAGTGATTTTCTATCAATACGTAGGCGTGAAGCAGGGGCAGAGCTCAAAGAAGCATTGGCTCACTCTGTGCATATCTCACCTTAAAAACATCTTGGGAGTTATAGACCCAAGTGCATGCTGGGAACTGCAGTACACTGCCTTGTTGAATCTCCTTCAGCTGAGAGATGTGGTTTGGGCAACCCTGATGAACTGAAATTCTCACTTCTCAGACAGACACAGGCCTTTCAGAAACATTGGTAAAGGTATTTTAAGCATACAACATTTTATTGTTTGTGAGTAAGTTTAATGATTTTATTGTAAATTTTTATGTTTTATTATATTACCAACCTGATTTCCAGAAAGCGAGAAGGAACTTAGGCATTGTTAGAAAATAAGACCAAGGTCCATCTTGTTCACCTTCTACCAACCTGGTAGTCACAAGACACAACAATAATGGAGTTGTTGACCATTCATAGTACTCAATCGCTATCAATCAGTCTACAATGGTCCCAGACATAACGCAGTGAAAACCCCAGTAGTCAACAGCTTTGGCAGCCATAGGTCCAAAGTCATTTGTTCCCCCAAGCATGCTGCACTTACCATGTCTCAAACGCTCATAATCTGTACGCACAAACTTGTATTTATATTGTGTCTTTCATGTCCCAAAGCACTTTGTAACCAATGAAGTACTTCTGAAGTATTGTCACTATTGTAGTGTAAGAAACAATTAAAAGAATTCCTTCAAAGTCTTTTCTTGCTAAACTGCAAACCACTGGAAAGGTTTCCCTTCTGGATACTAATGGATTTGACAAATTATCTGGGTATCACTCTTCCCCACCCTTTTCTTAGGCTGACACTTCATTTAGACAGTCAGTCGGAGAGAGAGCTCCATTGTTGCTGAACATACAGGGCTTCTCATGTTTTCCGATACTTAAATACCACAGGACAGTGACTACCACAGTGGCAACTTTCATCTGTAATGAGAAGTCTTCTATCACAGTTCAAACCAGCAAGCATATCTACTTCCTCTATCAAATTGAGCCTTTCCAGTCGGTACTCATCACATGGCTCCCCCAGTTCCTGTCATTGATTTAATTTCCCATTATAGAGCTGCCAGGTCATGATTCCATGGGTTTACGTATTCTATCTTGGGGGTATGGCTATGTTCCAAACCCCTCCTGAATGTGGAACATTCTTTGTCCAGTCCTACCCAGGTCCTCTCCCTCACCTCTTTTTCTGGTACATTGATGACTGGTGCAGTTTCCTACTGTCGCCTCGAACTGGGAAATTTCTTCAACTTTGTTTCCAATTTCCACCCTTCCCTCGCCTTCACATGGTCTAGCTCCGACTCTTCCCTTCCTCGACTTGTCTGTCTCCATATTCATGACCAGCCCACTGACTCCCACAACTTCCTTCCACCTCGCTTCCTGTAAGGACTCTATTCCTTTCTCCCAGTTTCTCCATCTCTGTCGCATCTGTTCTCACGATGCCACCTTCCATACCAGTACTTCCGATTTGACTTCCTCTTTCCGAAACGGAGGATTCCCCTTCACTGTGGTTGACAGGGCCCTCGACCGTATCTCTTCCATTTCCTGCATTTCTGCTCTCACCCCTTCCCCTCCCTCCAAGAATGATAAGGTTCCCCATGTCCTCACCTTCCACCCCACCAGCCTCCACATTCAACAGATTGACCTCTGCCATCTCCAGCGTGATCGCACCCCCAAACACATCTCTCCTTTCCCTTTCAGCATTCCAAAGGGATCAATCCCTCTGCGACAGAGTTGCATGATAATAGAGGTGGAAATAGGGAATTCAAACAGGACAAATCATTGAGCAAGAAATAGAAGCAAAAATAGAACTGAGTCGTTTAGGCCTTGTGGGCTGAATTGCCAGAACACTCAGGATGCATATGGCCCATGGGTAGTCATTTGGACACCCTGTCTTAAAAGATTCAAAATAGCAGTACCATTTTAGTGAGAAGGGAAATAAGAATATTACCTGCTTCAAGAAAAATATGATTTGGAATTGTAAAGATTTTGGGTGCTTCCAGTGAATCCAGTATTCATTTAATTGCTTTTAAGTATTTGATTTGCACGAGTTTTCCAAAAGTGACTGACAGTCAGATATGTGCCACCTGTTTGTTTCTGCCAGGAAAGTGCTTGTTGCATTCTCTCCCTCATGATCTTGCACTTGCTGCTCAGAATCTTGCTGACTGCATAAAGCTCATCATTCTTGTCACATGGTTGCTCACTACCAGTCCTACACTGATCACTTTTGCTCCTGTTTCCTTTTAATAGTTGCATGCTGATCATTCTGTTTCTGCAGCTATCTTGCTCACTGTCTCGTTCTTGCCCCACAGTTTCTTGTTTGCTGATTGCCCAAGTTCTCTGGTTTGAGAACAATTGCTGTGGAACTTGCAGTGAAAAACCACAGGCTAAGAGGCATGAACATTAGTAAGAAATTACAGAATAGCAGCAACCCCAGTGGCTTGCCATCAGTGAAAAACTGCAAGATGAGAGCAGTCAGCATGAGACTAGAAGCAAGAAACTGTGCGGTGAGGGAAATGTGTAAATTATTGTTAATGAAAAACCATGGAGCAAGAGTAATGAGGATAGAACTGATGTTAAAAAAACTGTGCAACCAGATTATATCACATGAAGCGGTTGCAATAAACTGTAGGTGGAGTGAAGATACCAGCAGCTCTCTCAACATGTTAAATTGCTGCAGTAGAATTTTTTCAGGTTTCTTTTTTCTTATTCATTCCAGGGGTGTGGGCAACACTGGCGAGGCCAGCGTTTCTTGCCCATTCTTAATCGCCCTTGCGAAGGTGGCGGTGAGCCATTTTCTTGAACTGCTGCAGTCCATGCGGTGAAAGTACTCCCATAGTGCTGCTAGGGAGGGAGTTCCAGGATTTTGACCCAGTGACGATGAAGGAATGGCAATATATATCCAAGTCATGATGGCGTGTGACTTGGAGGGGAACTTGGAGGTGATGATGTCTCCATGCGCCTGCTGCCCTTGTCCTTCTAGGTGGTAGAGTACGTGGGTTTGGGAGATGCTGTCAAAGAAGCCTTGGCGAGTTGCTGCAGTGCATCGTGTCGATGGTACACACTGCAGTCATGCTGCGCGATGGTGGAGGGAGTGAATGTTTAAGGTGGTGGATGGGCTGCTTTGTCCTGAATGGTGTCGAGCATGTTTGATGCTTTTTGACTGATTTAATTCTGAACTGCTTATTATGTGTCCCAAAGTATGCCTTTCCTCTGTCATACAGTATAATAGCCGATGATCTTGAATACAGTACTTTAAAATATGACTCCAAAACTCTGATTAAACGCCGCATAATTTCATCAGCATAGAAACAGTGGGGAGCAATGCAGGTTATGATGATCAGCAAAAGCTTGTACAAGATTAGAGTATTATCTTATAACTACAGAAGCAGGTATTTAAGCAGCACATTGGCACTAACTGATGACGAGCATATTACTGGTGAGTTACAGTTGTAATCTTCAATCTGTGTTTCAGTTGGCTTTTTAAAATTGGAATGCATGATCTTTCGATGAGTTTGTTTTCTTACCTTTGTTGTGTAAGAATCATGGTGTACTCAAAACAGATTTGTCAATGGTATGTCCAGTGGTAATTTCACAGTGGGGATGAGTACAATTTGCAGTGTGATTTTATGATGATTTATTTTACTCGGCTTTTTAACTTGAAATATTTGCCAAAATAGTTTAGTTGCTGAAATAAAATCTGTAGCCTTGTAACATTTTTGGTATATGGTAATATGTTAGTTCTCAAAGGAGTAATTAACAAATAATTTGGATGGTGATACAAAGACAAAAACACTTTCAAAAAAAAAAGTCAATTTCACACTCGAGCAATGAAAATAGTAATTTTCCCTAATGATTCAAATCCTTGAGATATATTGAGATTCTGACTTCTCTGTGTCATGAAGACCCTGGAGAGTGTAGTCGAACATTTTTTTAATGTATGGGTGTCCTCCTTCAGGAATAGGCACTATTTTTTTTTTTATTTCATGAAAGAAGCTGTCAGATGTATACGGCTGGATTTTTGAGGGGTTTGCGACCGAGTTTTGATTCCGCGACGAAAACCCGGTCACAAAGCCCGGGCGAGATCCTCAGCTCCTTGTTTGCAGCAGTGATGGGACGTACTGTTGGAGAGGGCTGCGCCAGACATGCAACAACGCGGATTGCGTGAACGTCCAAGTTTCGGCAGTCTCCCGACCTGTATGCCACGCCCAGGACAGCGACCGGTAAAACCTTCTCAGTGCAGCCCTGCCAGTAGCGGTAAGTTAGACAACCTGCAAAAAAGGTAAGTTCAAGTTTTTATTAATTTTTTTGCAGCAATTAGTTAGTTAAGGGTCTTGGTAATGTTTTTTGAATTTAAAATTTTTTTTATTTTATTTCCCCAGTGCACTAAAGTTGGCGGATCTCCCGTTTTGCGCCGCGAATAATCGTGGAACGCCTCCCTTTGCGATCCCCAAATCGGTAGTGCAGCGAAAACAGTAATTTTCACGTATCGCTACCGTTTCCGCCCAAAAAAAACAAAACACGAAAATCCAGCCCATTGAATCCAGGTTGATTCTTGTTTTGAAGCCATTAATATGAAGTTTATCAGAAACAAATCTTTTAAAGGGCAAAACTCACACCATTCATAGGAAGAAAGATGATAGAATTTGGCAAAAAGCCCCTTATGCACGCAGAACTGAATCGAGGCCAGTTACCTCCCAGTTTTCTGTTGAAATTGTGTTTCTGAGGTGACATCTTACTTAGTATTTTGTTTTCCTTAAAGAAAATGTAATTCGTTGTTCCCTATGGACTTGTGCCAGTTTTGCTGAGCTAATACTTTGAAAATGAGATCTACAGTAATATTTTATGATCTCCAGCAATACAATATTTTACATTGTTCCTAATTTTCAGCAAGATGGGAAGGAAAACCCAATTCAGACTTAAACTAAGTGCTTTAATCTGGCAACAATAAAGTCATGGACTACGAAAGCAATGGAACCAATTTGCACTACCTTTATTCTTGTCATTAGATACCAATACAATGGTTTATTAATACTTCATTGCCTGGAAAGCATATTGTGACATCCTGAGGTCGTGAAAGGTGCTCTATAAATGCAAGCCTTTCTTTTTATAGCTAAGTTTACTGGTATTTTTAAAGCATGATAGATTTTTATGCTCTGCTCAACCATTAAGAAAAAATTGAATTGCTATCTTAATGGCAACCTGATAGAAACATAGAAACATAGAAAATAGGTGCAGGAGTAGGCCATTCGGCCCTTCTAGCCTGCACCGCCATTCAATGAGTTCATGGCTGAACATGCAACTTCAGTACCCCATTCCTGCTTTCTCGCCATACCCCTTGATCCCCCTAGTAGTAAGGACTTCATCTAACTCCTTTTTGAATATATTTAGTGAATTGGCCCCAACAACTTTTGGTGGTAGAGAATTCCACAGGTTCACCACTCTCTGGGTGAAGAAGTTTCTTCTCATCTCGGTCCTAAATGGCTTATCCCTTATTCTTAGACTGTGACCCCTGGTTGTGGACTTCCCCAACATTGGGAACATTCTTCCTGCATCTAACCTGTCTAAACCCGTCAGAATTTTAAACGTCTCTATGAGATCCCCTCTCATTCTTCTGAACTCCAGTGAATACAAGCCTAGTTGATCCAGTCTTTCTTGATAGTCAGTCCCGCCATCCCGGGAATCAGTCTGGTGAACCTTTGCTGCACTCCCTCAATAGCAAGAATGTCCTTCCTCAAGTTAGGAGACCAAAACTGTACACAATACTCCAGGTGTGGCCTCACCAAGGCCCTGTACAACTGTAGCAACACCTCCCTGCCCCTGTACTCAAATCCCCTCGCTATGAAGGCCAACATGCCATTTGCTTTCTTAACCGCCTGCTGTACCTGCATGCCAACCTTCAATGACTGATGTACCATGACACCCAGGTCTCGTTGCACCTCCCCTTTTCCTAATCTGTCACCATTCAGATGATAGTCTGTCTCTCTGTTTTTACCACCAAAGTGGATAACCTCACATTTATCCACATTATACTTCATCTACCATGCATTTGCCCACTCACCTAACCCATCCAAGTCGCTCTGCAGCCTGATAGCATCCTCCTCGCAGCTCACACTGCCACCCAACTTAGTGTCATCCACAAATTTGGAGATACTACATTTAATCCCCTCGTCTAAATCATTAATGTACAGTGTAAACAGCTGGGGCCCCAGCACAGAACCTTGCGGTACCCCACTAGTCACTGCCTGCCATTCTGAAAAGTCCCCATTTACTCCTACTCTTTGCTTCCTGTCTGACAACCAGTTCTCAATCCATGTCAGCACACTACCCCCAATCCCATGTGCTTTAACTTTGCACATTAATCTCTTGTGTGGGACCTTGTCGAAAGCCTTCTGAAAGTCCAAATATACCACATCAACTGGTTCTCCCTTGTCCTCTCTACTGGAAACATCCTCAAAAAATTCCAGAAGATTTGTCAAGCATGATTTCCCTTTCACAAATCCATGCTGAGTTGGACCTATCATGTCACCTCTTTCCAAATGCGCTGCTATGACATCCTTAATAATTGATTCCATCATTTTACCCACTACTGATGTCAGGCTGACCGGTCTATAATTCCCTGTTTTCTCTCTCCCTCCTTTTTTAAAAAGTGGGGTTACATTGGCTACCCTCCACTCGACAGGAACTGATCCAGAGTCAATGGAATGTTGGAAAATGACTGTCAATGCATCCGCTATTTCCAAGGCCACCTCCTTAAGTACTCTGGGATGCAGTCCATCAGGCCCTGGGGATTTATCGGCCTTCAATCCCATCAATTTC
This sequence comes from Pristiophorus japonicus, assembly GCF_044704955.1. Taxonomy (NCBI): domain Eukaryota; kingdom Metazoa; phylum Chordata; class Chondrichthyes; family Pristiophoridae; genus Pristiophorus; species Pristiophorus japonicus. The sequence goes on along the minus strand of NC_091981.1, from coordinate 52,269,954 downwards.
CACAACACAATTTCCTGACTAATAAGGATTTCCCTCAGTTCCTCCTCCTTACTCGACCCTCTGACCCCTTTTATATCCGGAAGGTAGTTTGTGTCCTCCTTAGTGAATACCGAACCAAAGTACTTGTTCAATTGGTCTGCCATTTCTTTGTTCCCCGTTATGACTTCCCCTGATTCTGACTGCAGGAGACCTACGTTTGTCTTTGGTAACCTTTTTCTCTTTAAATATCTATAGAAACCTTTGCAATCCGTCTTAATGTTCCCTGCAAGCTTCTTCTCGTACTCCATTTTCCCTGCCCTAATCAAATCCTTTGTTCTCCTCTGCTGAGTTCTAAATTTCTCCCAGTCCCCGGGTTCGCTGCTATTTCTGGCCAATTTGTATGCCACTTCCTTGGCTTTAATACTGTCCCTGATTTCCCTTGATAGCCACGGTTGAGCCACCTTCCCTTTTTTATTTTTACGCCAGACAGGAATGTACAATTGTTGTAGTTCATCCATGCGGTCTCTAAATGTCTGCCATTGCCCATCCACAGTCAACCCCTTAAGTATCATTCGCCAACCTATCCTCGCCAATTCACGCCTCATACCTTCAAAGTTACCCTTCTTTAAGTTCTGATGAGGGGATGCTCTGCACTATCCCAGGCCATGGCTTCAGCTTTGGACTTTCGCGTATGATGAGTATCCACCTTCAGCTGAACTGACTGGAGGAGTTGGTGAGTAGGGATAATCTATTTTTCTTAGAGAGAGGGAACAAAAATCTAAACTCGTACAGAACGATCCTTAGTTTCACATGTATACTGATGATGCCCAGTTCTACTTCACTACCACTTCTATCGACCTCCCCACAGTCTCTAAATTGTCAGACTACTTGTCCGACATCCAGTTCTGGATGAGCAGAAATTTTCCCCAATTGAATATTGGGAAGACCAAAGCCATTGTTTTCGGTCCCCGCCACGACCTCCGTTCCCTAGATACTGACTCCATCCCTCTCCCCAATTCCTGTTTGAGGCTGAACCAGACTGTTCGCAACCTTGTATCATATTTGACCCTGAAATGAGCTTTCGACCACATATCCGCAGCATAACAAAGACCGCCTATTTCCACCTCCGTAACATCGCCCGTCTCTGCCCTTGTCTCAGCTCATCTGCTGCTGAGACCCTCATCCATGCCTTTGTTGCCTCTAGACTTGACTATTTCAACGCACTCCTGGCTGGCCTCCCACATTCTACCCTATATAAACGAAAGGTGATCCAAAACTCGGTTGCCCGTGTCCTAATTCGCACCAAGTCCCGCTCACACATCATCTCTTGCTGGCTGACCTACATTCGCTTCCGGCGAAGCAACGCCTCGATTTCAAAATTCTCATCCTTATTTTCAAATCCCTCCACGGCCTCACCCGTCCCTATCTCTGTAATCTCCTCCAGCCCCACAACCCCCCCCAGCCCCGCCCCCCACCGAGATGTCTGCGCTCCTCTAATTCTGCCCTCCTGAGCGTCCCTGATTATAATCGCTTAACCATTGGTGGAGTGCCTTCTGTTGCCTCGGCCCCAAGCTTTGGCACTGCCTGCCGAAACTTCTCCGCCTCTCTACCTCTCTTTCCTCCTTCAGGACACTCCTTAAAACATACCTCTTTGACCAAGCTTTTGGTCACCTGCGCTAATTTCTACCTTTGTGGGCCGGTGTCAAAATTTTATTGCATAATACTCCTGCGAAGCACCTTGGGACGTTTTACTATGTTAATGGCACAAAATAAATACAAGTTGTTATGGAAAATGGGCGCCACCCATATGCCAAATGTCTTGGCGGAGGAGTGGTAGATGGTCCAGTAGGTGGGGCAACATAATTGAGAAAGGAGTGGATGGAGAAAGAAATGAAGATGGCCGAAAACTGATTCATAGAAACATAGAAACATAGAAAATAGGTGCAGGAGTAGGCCATTCGGCCCTTCTAGCCTGCACCGCCATTCAATGAGTTCATGGCTGAACATTCAACTTCAGTACCCCATTCCTGCTTTCTCGCCATACCCCTTGATCCCCCTAGTAGTAAGGACCTCATCTAACTCCTTTTTGAATATATTTAGTGAATTGGCCTCAACAACTTTCTGTGGTAGAGAATTCCACAGGTTCACCACTCTCTGGGTGAAGAAGTTCCTCCGCATCTCGGTCCTAAATGGCTTACCCCTTATCCTTAGACTGTGACCTCTGGTTCTGGACTTCCCCAACATTGGGAACATTCTTCCTGCATCTAACCTGTCTAACCCCGTCAGAATTTTAAACGTTTCTATGAGGTCCCCTCTCATTCTTCTGAACTCCAGTGAATACAAGCCCAGTTGATCCAGTCTTTCTTGATAGGTCAGTCCCGCCATCCCGGGAATCAGTCTGGTGAACCTTCGCTGCACTCCCTCAATAGCAAGAATGTCCTTCCTCAAGTTAGGAGACCAAAACTGTACACAATACTCCAGGTGTGGCCTCACCAATGCCCTGTACAACTGTAGCAACACCTCCCTGCCCCTGTACTCAAATCCCCTTGCTATGAAGGCCAACATGCCATTTGCTTTCTTAACCGCCTGCTGCACCTGCATGCCAACCTTCAATGACTGATGTACCATGACACCCAGGTCTCTTTGCACCTCCCCTTTTCCTAATCTGTCACCATTCAGATAATAGTCTGTCTCTCTGTTTTTACCACCAAAGTGGATAACCTCACATTTATCCACATTATACTTCATCTGCCATGCATTTGCCCACTCACCTAACCTATCCAAGTCGCTCTGCAGCCTCACAGCATCCTCCTCGCAGCTCACACTGCCACCCAACTTAGTGTCATCCGCAAATTTGGAGATACTACATTTAATCCCCTCATCTAAATCATTAATGTACAGTGTAAACAGCTGGGGCCCCAGCACAGAACCTTGCGGTACCCCACTAGTCACTGCCTGCCATTCTGAAAAGTACCCATTTACTCCTACTCTTTGCTTCCTGTATGACAACCAGTTCTCAATCCATGTCAGTACACTACCCCCAATCCCATGTGCTCTAACTTTGCACATCAATCTCTTGTGTGGGACCTTGTCGAACGCCTTCTGAAAGTCCAAATATACCACATCAACTGGTTCTCCCTTATCCACTCTACTGGAAACATCCTCAAAAAATTCCAGAAGATTTGTCAAGCATGATTTCCCTTTCACAAATCCATGCTGACTTGGACCTATCATGTCACCTCTTTCCAAATGCACTGCTATGACATCCTTAATAATTGATTCCATCATTTTACCCACTACCGATGTCAGGCTGACCGGTCTATAATTCCCTGTTTTCTCTCCCTCCTTTTTTAAAAAGTGGGGTTACATTGGCTACCCTCCACTCCATAGGAACTGATCCAGAGTCAATGGAATGTTGGAAAATAACTGTCAACGCATCCACTATTTCAAAGGCCACTTCCTTAAGTACTCTGGGATGCAGTCCATCAGGCCCTGGGGATTTATCGGCCTTCAATCCCATCAATTTCCCCAACACAATTTCCCGGCTAATAAGGATTTCCCTCAGTTCCTCCTCCTTACTAGACCCCCCGACCCCTTTTATAACCGGAAGGTTGTTCGTGTCCTCCTTCGTGAATACCGAACCAAAGTACTTGTTCAATTGGTCCGCCATTTCTTTGTTCCCCGTTATGACTTCCCCTGATTCTGACTGCAGGGGACCTACGTTTGTCTTTACTAACCTTTTTCTCTTTACATATCTATAGAAACTTTTGCAATCCGTCTTAATGTTCCCTGCAAGCTTCTTCTCATACTCCATTTTCCCTGCCCTAATCAAACCCTTTGTCCTCCTCTGCTGAGTTCTAAATTTCTCCCAGTCCCCAGGTTCGCTGCTATTTCTGGCCAATTTGTATGCCACTTCCTTGGCTTTAATACTATCCCTGATTTCCCTTGATAGCCACGTTTGAGCCACCTTCCCTTTTTTATTTTTATGCCAGACAGGAATGTACAATTGTTGTAGTTCATCCATGCGGTCTCTAAATGTCTGCCATTGCCCATCCACAGTCAACCCCTTAAGTATTATTTGCCAATCCATCCCAGCCAATGCACGCCTCATACCTTCAAAGTTAGCCTTCTTTAAGTTCTGGACCATGGTCTCTGAATTAACTGTTTCATTCTCCATCCCAATGCAGAATTCCACCATATTATGGTCACTCTTCCCCAAGGGGCCTCGCACAACGAGATTGTTAATTAATCCTCTCTCATTACACAACACCCAGTCAAAGATGGCCTCCCCCCTAGTTGGTTCCTCGACATATTGGTCTAAAAAACCATCCCTTATGCACTCCAGAAAATCCTCCTCCACCGTATTGCTTCCAGTTTGATTAGCCCAATCTATGTGCATATTAAAGTCACCCATTATAACTGCGGCACCTTTATTGCACGCACCCCTAATTTCCTGTTTGATGCCCTCCCCAACATCACTACTACTGTTTGGAGGTCTGTACACAACTCCCACTAACGTTTTTTGCCCTTTGATGTTCTGCAGCTCTACCCATATAGATTCCACATCATCCAAGCTAATGTCCTTCCTAACTATTGCTTTAATCTCCTCCTTAACCAGCAATGCTACCCCACCTCCTTTTCTTTTTATTCTATCCTTCCTGAATGTTGAATACCCCTGGATGTTGAGTTCCCAGCCCTGATCATCCTGGAGCCACGTCTCCGTAATCCCAATCACATCATATTTGTTAACATCTATTTGCACAGTTAATTCATCCACCTTATTGCGGATACTCCTTGCATTAAGACACAAAGCCTTTAGGCTTGTTTTTTTAACACCCTCTGTCCTTTTAGAATTTTGCTGTACAATGGCCCTTTTTGTTCTTTGCCTTGGGTTTCTCTGCCCTCCACTTTTCCTCATCTCCTTTCTGTCTTTTGTTTTTGCCTCCTTTTTGTTTCCCTCTATCTCCCTGCATTGGTTCCCATCCCCCTGCCATATTAGTTTAACTCCTCCCCAACAGCACGAGCAAACACTCCCCCGAGGACATTGGTTCCGATTCTGCCCAGGTGCAGACCGTCCGGATTGTACTGGTTCCACCTCCCCCAGAACCGGTTCCAATGCCCCAGGAATTTGAATCCCTCCCTGCTGCACCATTGCTCAAGCCACGTATTCATCTGAGCTATCCTGCGATTCCTACTCTGACTATCACGTGGCACTGGTAGCAATCCCGAGATTACTACTTTTGAGGTCCTACTTTTTAATTTAGCTCCTAGCTCCTTAAATTCATTTCGTAGGAAATCATCCCTTTTTTTACCTATGTCATTGGTACCAACGTGCACCACGACAACTGGCTGTTCACCCTCCCTTTTTAGAATGTCCTGCACCCGCTCCGAGACATCCTTGACCCTTGCACCAGGGAGGCAACATACCATCCTGGAGTCTCGGTTGCGGCCGCAGAAACGCCTATCTATTCCCCTTACAATTGAATCCCCTATCACTATCGCTCGCCCACTCTTTTTCCTGCCCTCCTGTGCAACAGAGCCAGCCACGGTGCCATGAACTTGGCTGCTGCTGACCGCTCCTGATGAGTCATCCCCCTCAACAGCACTCAAAGCAGTGTATCTGTTTTGCAGTGGGATGACCACAGGGGACCCCTGCACTACCTTCCTTGCACTACTCTTCCTGCTGGTCTTCCATTCCCTCGCTGGCTGTGGACCCTTCTCCTGCGGTAAGACCAACTCGCTACACGTGATACGTCATTCTCAGCATCTATATCTTAAGCACCTCTGTTTATCAAAGTATCAGCAAGACAAGTTAACATTTTCAGTTTATTTTCTATTGGGCCTGAAATCGCATTCCCCATAGGCACGTAAGAGGTGCTCACGCATCCGTGGGGTTCCCGGAAGTTCCGGGTTTAGGTATGCAAAGCGCATGCACCTATACCCAACACTTGCGATCTGTCCACCCTATCTGTAACTAAAGGACCTCCGCTCAGGGAGTTGAGCTATTTGCCCAACTTTTGCCCAGCAAATGTCCTTCAAATTCTTACGCCTGATAAAAGCAGACGTAAGGCCTAAGACTTTTAAAGTACAGAAAAATACCTTTTGAAAAATAATTTAAACATTTCAAATCTTTTTTATTTTTAGACCCTTTAAAATTTATATATTTAATTTTTGTTTTAAATAATGAATTAAATTCCATTTTTATTCATTTGAAATATGTGATTTAAAAATAAGTTATTTTCAGTGTTTTTGGGGATCCCTATTCATACTTATGTGAGCTCAGTATATACGGAACTCACATAAGTATGAATAGGGATCCCCCTACTCTCGGGTAGGGGGCAGAATGAACAGTGATAGTAATATTTTAATTTGGCTCAGCTTTGCTCTATGATATTTGGCTTTCCACCTTCTTAGTATTTCTTGTAGCTCTTTAAAAATGTTCACAATTTAGAACCAAACTCTGTTCTGGTTTAGACGCAATAAGAATGATGGCCCGGATTTTGCGGTAAGAATAATGGCGAGGCTATCAGTACTCACCGTTAATAAGGAGTAAATCGGACAGCAACTGCCGGCGCCTATACATACGCAGTTTAAAATGGAAATCAGGAAGTTGCTGTCCAAGTTGCCCTGCTCCTCCACAAGCTTCACTATACCGGTACCCCGCCGAGATTCTCAGCATTCATATATATGCAATGACGTGAAGTTGCGATGCTTACTCAATGGATGCCCACTAAACAAGCCAGAAAAAGTTAAAGCTTTGTCCATTCAAATGTGGTGAGTCTTAATTACTGTCAAACAACTTCCCTGGCTCTGAAAATTTACTTTTACTAGTCTCATTCGTCAGATTTTAATTATTGTTGGAGATTTTAAAATAATGAAAAAATGTTTTACTTTTTCTTTCTGCCTCTTATCTTTCTTAATCCTATCTTCCTTTCCTTCTCTTTATTTCACTTTCAATACACAATTTCAATACATTCAATACAGTTTGCAGATGATACAAAAATAGGCTGTGTGGTAGATAATGAAGAAGAAAGCTGTACACTGCAGGAAGAGATAATGAACTGGTCAGGTGGGCAGAACAGTGGCAAATGGAATTCAATCCAGAGAAGTGTGAGGTAATGCATTTGGGGAGGGCTAACAGGGCAAGGGAACACACATTAAATGGTAGGACAGTGAGAAGTGTAGAGGAACAAAGGGACCTTGGAGTGCATGTCCACAGATCCCTGAAGGTAGCATAAGGTGGTTAAGAAGGCAAACGGAATAAAATGCCTTTATTAGCCAGGCATCGAGCAGGGAGGTTATGCTTGAACTGTGTAAAACACTAGTTAAGCCACAGCTAGAGGACTGCGTGCAGTTCTGGTCACCACATTACAGGAATGATGTGATTGCGCTAGAGAGGGTATAGAGGAGATTTACAAGGATGTTGCCTGGACTGGAGAATTTTAGCTGTGAGGAAAGACGAGATAGGCTGGGGTTGTTTTCTTTGGAACAGAGGAGGCTGAGGGGAGACCTTGTAGAGAGAGGTGTGTAAAATTGAGAGGCCTAGATCATCATCATAGATGGTCCCTCGTATCGAGGATGACTTGCTTCCATGCCAAAAAGGGATGAGTTCACAGGTGTTTGAACGCAGGATTTAATATTCCAGGTCCCGATATACATGTTGAAGGGTGGAAGATGCCTGTGCATGGATTTTTTTTAACCTGTGGTGGCCGTTGCACACCAGCCACCATACGGGCTTGACAGAGCTAGGTCTTGGTTCAGTGGCAAGGATTAACCAAGACGGCTGGAGACCAGCTCTGCTGCACGGACCTGGTGCGCACACATTTTGCCGTGTGGGCTGACCCGTGCTGCCCCTGGGCCCTCGCCTCACCTGCAAGGATCATCAGAAAGCCGAGGCATTCAAAGGAGCAGCCTGCGTCCCGACGCGGAATTTGGCGCGGTCGGCCCAACCTGCAAGGACCATCAGCAGGTCGGGGCCTTCAAAGGATCATACCACTTCAAGGTATAGCGCGTGCTAGAGGGCAACTGGATTGGACGTCGCCAATGTCCAGGTCGCTGATTGGAGTGTGGGCAGGTACAGCAGGAGCGGCGAGGTTGGGGCGCATGAGAGCGGCGAGTGATCGTGGAGCGACGTGATCGGGGCCCAGGAGAGGTGAGAATTCGGGGCCCAGAAGAGGCGAGAGGCCTAGACAGAGTGGTTAGGAAGAACCTATTTCCCTTAGCAGAGGGGTCAACAACCAGGGTAATAGATTTGAAGTAATTGGTAGGACGTTTAGAGGGGATTTGAGGGGAAATGTTTTCACCCAGAGGGATTTGGAACTCACTGCCTGAAAAAATGTTCGAGGCAGAAACACCACATTTTAAAAGTACTTGGAAGTGCCGTAACCAACAACACTACGGATCAAGAGCTGGCAAGTGGGATTAGACTGGATAGTTCTTTGTCGGTTGGCGCAGGCACGATGAGCCGAAATGGCCTCCTTCCGTGCTGTAAATTTCTATGATTCTATGATTTTAGATTGAATTAAATATTCTAACATACACTTCCTGGTTTCGACTCTGCATATCTCAGTTAGGATTCTTAATCTGATTGGCCGAGGAGACACGTTATTGCTTGCCCTGTTCACACAGGTCCCAGATCACCTGTAGAGGATGTTGTGCTGCTTTGGCTCTCTAATTACGCAAATTGCAGTGAAAATAATGTCTCTGGACAAGTGTCATTGGAATAAACGGCGAGCGCTGTTTGTTCGCCACTGGGACCATACGATCCCGACCCAAAACTACTGGTACATCAGATTTCTGTGCAGAGATTAGGAATTGAGTCATGTCGTGTTAGTGTTCAACTCATCACTGCTCCCTTAATAATTTTTCTGGGTTTTTTTTTGTTGTGGTTGCCATGGACAAGCATCAAAATTTCTTAAGGTTAGAATTTAAAGGCAGGCCTGACATTTATGTAGTTTGTCTGCTCTAGAGAGACAAGATGCATATCATCATTAGCTCTACACCAAACATAAGCACAATTGCTTCCCCCTTTCCAATTAGAACCTACTGACCACTGCCATCCCATCCTTAGGGTTCCTTCTCCCCCGCCTGACCCCGGGAACTGGCAGGGAAACATCTACTGGACTTCCAGGCATTGGATGTAGTGTTGTGCACGGCAGAGAAATACAGAAGCACACTTCCTGGTGCTCAGGAATGATGGATGCTCTTGTCTAGAACTATGTCATGGCATTAAAAAAATAGTATTGCACTTTACATACAAATAAGCCAACCTCATCATTTTTTAAAAAATAAATGTAAAAAATGCTGGAAATGAATAAGTAAGCCAAAGAGAAAATAGAATCACAAAAGCAGATTATCTGATCATTATCTCATTGCTGTTTGTGGAACCTTGCTGTGTGCAAATTCGCTGCTGCATTTTCTTTCTTTACAGCAGTGACTACACCTTTTTTTAAAAAGTACTTACCGGTAATTGGCTGTACAGCGTTTTAGGACGTCATGAGATCCTAAAAGGCACAATAGAAATGCAAGACTTTCTTTTTTCTTTTGGGTGGATCTTTTGTCTTTTTATCTTCTGTTTAGAATCCCCTCTTTGTTTTGATACGAAAGAGTATGCATATGACCTGCTCCCAAATCTCTGCTGGTGCCTCTCTTCAATTTGTCAATTGGTCAAATTGTCTTGCGACACAGCATATTGATGTATTTACAGTTCCCAACTATGTGTCCAAATTACGCCAACTTTGGGTGTTCAAAAATAATAGCCTAGTTGAGGCACTTCAGGTTTTTTAATTCAATTCAATACTTATCCCCATCCTTTGCAAGAACCTTGAGTTTTAATCCCATGAGTTTATCTATAACAGATTGAGTGCACACAGTGACACGAGTATAAGGATAATGATTGGAGCCCTGGAAGATTGTGTACTCTCTTGATAATCATTAGAAAGACGATCAGCAATACAGCTGTTTGATCTGAGTATGAGCAAGCTTTTTAGTTTTTCCTCTGACGTATTTCTTTCCCTTTTTGATCTATGCAGCATCTTGCACATAAATTTGCCTAAATCAGGCTGTTGTGGCTCTATTATTTGAGCTGTTTTATCCCTTTGCCCGATTGTATTTCCTTCCTTTCATTATTTTTTTATAGTTGACATACTTAAATGAATGATGACCCTGGAAAGGCTGCCATTTCAGTGCATGTTTTCTGAAGAGTTGCTTCAATTGCACACAAATCTTTACCTGCATCTTAGTACAATGCTGCAAGTCTGTCAGTCGACAAGATGGGAACTAATTTATGCTTCCCAATTTATATCCTCTCCCAAGGGACCTCCTGCATTAAGATTCCACCAAAGTGCATATTGCTATTGTATAACTCTATAAAGGATTATAAATAACTGAAGGCAGCTTCCAGAGTCCAAGGAGGGAGAAGGCAATACAAGTCAATGCAGTACTGAAATGGAAATTAACTGCCCAGTTGGGCTCCTTGGACTTGGCAAGCATTTTTTTTAAATCAGTGCTTTAGTCTTCTTTTTGCCGGTTAATTTTTCTTGATATACCTGTACCTTAAAAGAATAGCCTTGAATAAAGCTGCATTACAAAAACAGTGCTTGAGATCTTACCTGCTTGCCATTCGTAGTTTTATATTTACTCATTTACTGTAAAATTGAGACTTTCCTCTACCCTTCTGTCGCTATTCATGAATGAATTTTTGATTTTCCATTCCTATTCCTTCCCATTGTTTAAACATTTCTGGGAGACCAGGTGTGCATTGAACAAAATTCTTATGTATATTTGTAACGCTAATTGCATTCAAACATTGAAGCCATTCATTCTGTGATGTCTCATTTAATTTGTGAGCTCCCAAAAAGTGACAGTAAGTGTATTCTCTCCTGTACAGTGACATTTTGCTTGGCGAGAAATTTGAGATGAGCCCATTTTGTAATTAAATTATTCTAAAATAACAGTCGGCTTTTGGCATTATTTAGAGCTTTCGATTCATACATTCAGAGGGAGCTGTGAACACTTGCATCCTCTATTTTAAAAAATATATTCGTTACAAATGAAAACCAACCTTGAAGTCTGAATCTATTGTCATTCCTTTTAAACGACTGTTGACCATCATTTGTAATGGGACAACTTTCTATTGTTAATCTATTCTGCACAAATTCAGCGCCATTTTTTTTCTCGCCCGATTTCATTTCAATGCTTTCCTCCGAGTTTTACCCTCTGACTCCTTCTCGGAAAGTGTCAATCCTGTCAAATTTCTGGTATCTCGCCTTAATGAGCCTGGTACAATGAGTAGCAGTATTTATTCAATTGTGGGGGCCGTCACAAAGGAGCTTGATCCTGTCCCTGCCATCATCGACATCTACACTTCCAGCAGGGGTCATTGCACAGTGATTGGGAGAAGGGATGATTTGTCTGGTGATGGGGTTTGGGAGAGGTGTAGAGGGACATGCAATGTGATTTAAGAATGGTGTCACTCCACTCACATATTGGGTTCATATTTTTAATTTCAGTTTTTATAAATCCTTAATTTGAGAGCTCCTAAAATAACATTCCTAATGCTTATTATTGGTAAAAAGCCTAATCTTGTATTGTCGAAAAACAAATTCACTTTGTGAAAGGCAAATTGCTCAACATAACAGCCTTAATAGAGATGTTTGGGCATCCATCTTCTTCTGCAAAATGTTTCCAATTGGATTTAGGATATGAAAAACAAACAGAATAACAAAATAAAAATGTAAAAACAACTGGTTTAAGTCTATCTGCTTCAGTTTTGCTGAGGGACCTGTTTTCATTGCCTTTCATGTGGAGCTATAACAGTTTATGTCTTTGGAATCATGTCCGTGCCAATAGGTCAATTCTACCTTATCTCATTTAAGCAACGTAGGTGGCCCCAGTTCTAGAAACCTTTTTTTTGCACCAATAAATAAATACTAATGGGTGTAAATGCTTAGATGGTGGTCAGCTACCCATAATTTAATTCTGTGACTTGAGCATTTCGGGGTGAAGGGGGGTGCTGCTGTAAATCTCTGCAGCAGGCCTATGCTGGTTGCCACAGTTACGGATCAGAATTATGATGGCTGAAAGCCAGTTCAATAGCTTGAGCCAATACTGCATACAATGAGCAGTGTGTGGCAACCAATGTTTAGAATTTGCTTGAGTGGTCGATAGCACATGGGCCTTTCTCCAATCCCTATAAATCTCACTATATAATGCAAATCTACACTTTTGACGACAGTTATTCAAAGTGGAGACATTCAAAACCATTTCTGCAGCTGATGAGCTGGTGCAGCAAACCTTGATGTTTGTATTTCTGGCAGATGCTTATTCAGTTCCTTCTTTATGGACTTTTTCGAGTAGCCTCAGGTTCAGGAACAGCTTGTTCAGAAAACTACTCCTGATATGTTTGCCAAGAATATTCCAACATTAGCTTTTACAGTAAGAAAAATGGAAAATACTCAGTAGGTCAGGCAGCATCTGTGCGGAGAGAAAGAGTTAACATTTCAGATCGATGGCCTTTCAGCAATATCTTGCTTTTGTTTTAGCTTTTATAGTATTCCTTTTGCATATTTAAAAAAAATATATAAAAACAATAATCTTGAGCACCAAAGAGGATCAGCTAGTTACTCCATTGTCATATGCATTATTATACCTTTTGGTTTTAAACACATTATAGTGTCGTGATGATACGTTCTTAATTGTGCTGTATTGTATTGAACTAAAACTATTAATAGAACTACTAAAGTCCATAGTTTCTCTGGTCTGTATTGCTTGTCATACTGCTGGATAGCTTTTTTTTTTAAAAGCACTGTTCTCTTAATAGTGTTACTGGTTTGGACACATGCTTGTTCACCTTTTATTTTTCTTATGAAATATTGCTGTATTTTCCTAAGTTGTAATGCTGTTGCTAGCTATCATTCTTTCCTGTAAGACTACTGTAAGATTTTGTTAATTAGCTATAATGCAGCAGTTACATAGACATTAACACTGAGTTTTGAGGAGGACATACCCATATTTAACACCTCCCACATACTTGTAAGATTTCTCACACTTTGTAAGAATGGACTGCAGTTCCTGCACTGATTCTTTCCAATATTTTCATAAGAAAGTTGAGCGTCAAAAGCTAATGGCTTCTTAGGTATTACTTTTAATTTTCCTGGCTGCATCATTGTAATTATAAAAAATTCTTATAAGCTTGACATAAAATGAGTAATCTTGTGAAGCTCTGCGCTTGGCATGGAATCTTGCTCATGGAAAGCCGAGATCAGGACTTTGGTGCTGTAGGCCTATCTTCAACCTACACTCGTGTCCAGGGAGACTCTGCCTTGAGCGGAGCCACACAACAGTTTTTATATAAAAAAAAATCTTGATGGATTGTCACAATGTTCAATTCATTTGTCAAAGTTGGATAAACTTACACAACTGACTTGCAGTAGAGTTGACCTTTCCTCCCCTTGTACAGAAAATTCTGAAAATGTTGGCACATTTTTAGTTCATAAATCAGCAGCATCTGTGCCAAGAAATTCTGTGATAGCTTCAGGAAGACCAGTCCAAATTCTAGAATAGATGAATACAAATAAACTAGTTAAATAACTTTTTTTTAAAAACCTTCAATTTCAAACAGCATCCAGAGCAGAAAAGCTGCTTCCTAATGTCGCGATATAGTTGTGTTTTAAATTTTCCTTTCATCCCTGTAGGGAATTGCTTGGTCTCTGCTTGTTGCCTCGCTCTAATGGTTGAGAAATGGCAATCATGAGGACAGGTCCATGTCCAACTGCTTTGTCAAGTGTCCTGGTTCAAACTCTTTCTAATTGGCCCTGGAAAAGATGCATTTTGCATCATTTGGAGACACTTGCACACAATATTTTTTCGCCAATGCAATGGAAGTTCCTCGTTACCCTCACACACTTGAGCTTTTCTTGAAGGAGTGAGTATTCATTAATAATCTTGGTAGACTTGCTGCTCAATATGTCCAACCAGTGCAGAGCACCAATCACTAAAGCCAATAGCATGTTGAACTACATAGCCAAAACATTTGATTATAAATTGAAGAATGTTATGATCAAACTATGCAGGGCAGTGGTCAGACGACACATTAAGTACTGCATCCAGTTCTGATTGCCAAGATCCAAGACGTTCAAGCACTAGAGACAGTGGAGAGCAAAGAAATTAGGCTGATCTCTAGTGTCACAGAAGTAATGAGAAACCTGAGTTTTTCAGCCCAGAAAAGGGACATGTGAAAGGTGATCTTGTAGAAGGATGGAAGGTCGCTAAGGGAATGGAAAAGATAAATCTGAAATAGTACTTGAAATTCAATTGCAAGAGTAGAACATAAGGACACTGGTTCAAACTCATAAAAAGTAAATTTGGGACTGGTATCAGGACAAAGAGTGCTAAATGTGTGCATTACACTTCCAGCAAAGTACTGGAGGCAAACAACCTGTGAGTATTTAAGACATAATTAGCTGCTGCCATGGGGGTGAGGGGGGGAGGCAGACAGGGAGGAAGAACTTTAGAGGCATAGAAATTCCATAACTTATCGCTGTGAGTTTGTGCCGTATTTCTGCAAAAAATAGTTTATTGGATTCAAGCAAAGCTTAATTATGAAGCCTCTTACTTCAGCCTCTTTCTGTTAATTTGACATTAATAAAGTCTGCTGATTGTTTTGAAAAAAAATCTTGTTACAACTAAAGTAACAAAAAAGGCCCATAAGACTGTAAACCTTTGTTCCTTATCCACAGATGCTGCCTGACCCACAAGTGTTTACAAAATGTTCTGTTCTTGCAACAAAAAAGAGCTTGTTTATATGGCACCTTATCACGTCTATGGGAACTCTCAAACCGCTTTACAACCAATTGATTACATTTGAAGTGCAGTCACTGTTATGGAGACAACTGGCCAATATGCAGGGATGTTATCGAATAGATTCCAGCTACATGGGCCCGATGATCTAAAATTCCCTCTGTAAACCTTTCTGTCTCTCTATCTCCCTCCCTCTCTCTCTCGCTCCTTTAAATCGCTCTTTAAAACCTACCTCTTTGACCAAGCTTTTGGTCACCTGCCCTAATATCTCCTTATCAATGTTAAATTTTGTCTGATAATGCTCCTGTGAAGCACCTTGGGAGTTTTTACGATTGTAAAGGCACAATATAAATGCAAGTTGATGTTGACGAAAGAAGTGTTGCTACCAGTAGGAAAGAGTGAGTCTTTGGGCCCAAGTTTCGGGCCGCGCCTAGAACGGCGCAGCCCCGACCTGGACGTCCGTTTTTCGCGCCCGAAAGTGCACCAAAAAATACCTGCACATTCTCTGGCTCCTTGCAGGTCCTTTGCAGCTCGGCGCAGTGCAGCTCGAGCTGTGAGGGGTGGAGCCAGGTCCCTGCGCTGAAATCAGTGCCGGGACCTCTGGGGGGGGCTCCCGCTCCGCTCCTCCCCCGGAGCCCCCCCCCCAGCTCCCGCTCCGGACCGCCCCCCCCGACGACCTCCCCCCCCCCCAGCCCCGGCGATCGAACCCTCCCCCCAGCTCCGGCTTCCCCCGGCCATCTACCTTGCTGGGGGCGGGCCCTGCCCGAAGTCTTGGGCCCGGCTTCTTCACGTCAGCCGGGCCCGTTCAGCCTCCTCCCTCTCCTCTCTCTCCATTCCTCCACCTCTCCTCTCTCCCTCTCCCCCGCCCTCTCCTCTCTCCCTCTCCTCCTCTCCTCTCCTCCTCCCTCCCTCCCTCCCTCCCTCTCCCCTTCTCTCCCTCCCTCCCCCTCCGGCCTTCCCTCCCTCTCCCCCTCCCTCCATCCCTCTCCTCCCTCCCACCTCCCTCTCCTCCCCCCCACCTCCCTCTCCTCTCCCCCCTCCCTCTCCTCTTCCCCCCCCTCCCTCTCCTCTCCCCCCCCTCCCTCCCTCTCCTCTCCCCCCCCTCCCTCCCTCTCCTCTCCCCCCCCTCCCTCTCCTCTTCCCCCCCTCCCTCTCCTCCCCCCACCTCCCTCTCCTCCCCCCACCTCCCTCTCCTCCCCTCCCTCTCCCCCCCTCCCTCTTCCTCCCTCCTCCCCTCCCCACCTCTCCCTCTCCCAACCCCTATCCCTCTCCTCTCCCCCCTCCTCCCCCCTCTTTCACCCCCCCCCCCCCCCTGTTGTCAGAAACACATAGACACTGAGAGAGAGAGACACTGACAGACAGAGAGTGAGAGAGACACACACTGGGAGCGGGGAAGGGGGCCCATCCCAGCACGCTGTTGGAGGGCTCCTGGTGCTGCAGTCAGTGGGTAGAACATTTTTTATTTATTGATTTTTTAATTTTTTAAATTTTTTATTAATTTTTTTTGATTCATTTATTGGTTGATTTATTGATGTATTTATCATTTATTATTGATGATGGCTCTTTATTTGTAAAACTGAAGTGTTTAATGTTTGTAAACTTCCCTTTAAACCCCCTCCCTGCCGCCCCCCCCCCCCCCCCCGTTCCCTACGCCCGATTTGTAACCTATGCCTGATTTTCTAAGTGTAGGCAAGGTTTTTCTGAGCGTACAAAAATCTACACTTACTCCATTCTAAGTTAGTTTGGAGTAAGTTTTCACTGCCTAACCTTTCAAAACAGGTGTAAGTGGCCGGACACGCCCCGTTTTGAAAGAAAAATCTGTTCCAAACTGAAACTGTTCTAACTGACTAGAACTAGAGCAAACTAATTGCTGAGAATTGCAATTTCTAAGATACTCCATTCTAAACCAGTTGCTCCAAAAAAACAGGAGCAACTCAGGCTGAAACTTGGCCCCTTTGTGCCCAGTTAGAGAATGTGATTGACAGATTTCTGAGATTAGGTCACTTGTCTCTTTTACTTCTCTCCCCTTTCCACCTTTCAATATCAACAATTGATGCTGAGAGAATATTTTTTTAAATTCAGGGAAGAAGCCACCAACTAAGCAGCATTACATTGTACTGATGTCCTGTATTGAGAGTAATTTGCAAGGTTTATTTAGCGATAATTTTAATGTGTCTTTCCACTGCAGTGAATTTTGAGTCCATTATATTAGTGAAGAGGGGCGACCTATGGGGGGATAAAAAACTTCAAGTAATTGTCTATTCATCCATCCTGAAAGTGGCACACTATGGAAGCTTCAAATCTCACTTCTTGTTTGACATTGTCATAGAGAGGTTCCATCAAGTGCGTAGGATCTTTATCTCCTATGCGTCAGATTTACATGTTTCAAGGGCTTCATTCAAGATGAAACCGGCCTCTATTTAATTTTTACTCTATCTTGTTCCTGAAAAGGCCACGACTGTCAATTTCCTCCTCTCAAAGGACTCTCATAACCATCTCATTTCACTAGCTAGCCGTTGCTACTTTCTCACTCC
Organism: Pristiophorus japonicus; assembly: GCF_044704955.1. NCBI lineage: Eukaryota > Metazoa > Chordata > Chondrichthyes > Pristiophoridae > Pristiophorus > Pristiophorus japonicus. The sequence continues at coordinate 52,252,642 of NC_091981.1, read as the reverse complement.
TTTCCTTGTCCCTGATGACTGTTGTATTTTTAGCTGCTAATTGACTGCCCTGCATGTTTCAGTCTTCGTCTGGCCAATCTCCTTTCCTTGGCTCAGACCATAGCCCGAACATTTCCCACAGACTTATTCTGTCAGAAGCACTCCTCTCTGCGTTCCTGCTACTAATCTGAATATGAAAGAAAGAGAGAATGAATTAAAGACTAAATAGAATGAAAGGGAGGAAGAAAAATGGAATGAAGTGGAGAAAATATAAAACAAATGAAAAGTGAGCAACCAAAGGAAAATTAAATGATTAGAATTAATGAAAACAATAAAGTCAACTGAAAAGCCGAACACAATACTGCAGAATAGAAAAGAAAATATTAAGGCAGGTTTAGTTTCTGTCTCTGGAGACAGGTACAATTAATTTGGGAAAAGTAATTTTTTCCCTGTTTGTTCCCTGGGACAGATACTCCATTTTAAATCATTTCTATCCATTGAGAACATTGAATAAGTAGGGTTTTTTTAACCTATTTTCTAAATATACTCATTATATATCAAAGCATTCAAATTCTTTACCTGAAACACTATTGTTGTCAAAGAATGCCTGCTAAAATACCAAGAACACACGCTTGTGCTTTAATGTGTGTTTTTTTTTAACTGCCTTCCAGCTCTAGACTCTAACTTGATTAACAGCCCACACAGGTGGAAAGAAAGTATCCTCTCTTGGGCATGTGATTAAACAGAGTTTGGACAGTTTTAATCCAGTTTCCTGCAGATGTAAATTAGTAGATACAGCCCCCACAATTAAAATTAGACCCTAAAACAGCATTCCAAAAGCTGCAGGGATATGGTTTGTTACTGAGTTTGTTTGAATTTGGTTTTCACCTTAGCCAGGATAACTGATACAGTCAGAGCTTGTGGCATTTGCTGCGCTTTGGAATTATTTGGGTCCTTTGTTGGTGTAATTTAGGAAGTCTGTGATCGTTTTCCCCATTCTACACTATGAATATTCAAGTAATAAAACAGTTATGTGTGCTAAATATTCCACAAGGCAGATTATTCCAGGGACATTGCATTGATGTCCTGCTGGTGCTATCATGCTAATAATCACTGTGCTCTTAACTCCTACACACAGGGAGCAAGAAAATTGTGCCTCACAATGTCAAAACATTTCACTGCAGTTTTCAGGACCTAAATATTGGTATCTTGTATGAGGAGTGAGCTTGAAGATTTGTTTGGGGAGGTGAATCAACTTACAATGTGCAAAGTTAAAGCACATGGGATTGGGGGTAGTGTGCTGATGTGGATTGAGAACTGGTTGTCAGACAGGAAGCAAAGAGTAGGAGTAAATGGGTACTTTTCAGAATGGCAGGCAGTGACTAGTGGGATACCGCAAGGTTCTGTGCTGGGGCCCCAGCTGTTTACACTGTACATTAATGATTTAGACGAGGGGATTAAATGTAGTATCTCCAAATTTGTGGATGACACCAAGTTGGGTGGCAGTGTGAGCTGCGAGAAGGATGCTATCAGGCTGCAGAGCGACTTGGATAGGTTAGGTGAGTGGGCAAATGCATGGCAGATGAAGTATAATGTGGATAAATGTGAGGTTATCCACTTTGGTGGTAAAAACAGAGAGACAGACTATTATCTGAATGGTGACAGATTAGGAAAAGGGGAGGTGCAACGAGACCTGGGTGTCATGGTACATCAGTCATTGAAGGTTGGCATGCAGGTACAGCAGGCGATTAAGAAAGCAAATGGCATGCTGGCATTTGAGTACAGGGGCAGGGAGGTGTTGCTACAGTTGTACAGGGCCTTGGTGAGGCCACTCCCTGGAGTATTGTGTACAGTTTCGGTCTCCTAACTTGAGGAAGGACATTCTTGCTATTGAGGGAGTGCAGCAAAGGTTCACCAGACTGATTCCCAGGATGGCGGGACTGACATATCAGGAAAGACTGGATCAACTGGGCTTGTATTCACTGGAGTTCAGAAGAATGAGGGGGGATCTCATAGAAACGTTTAAAATTCTGACGGGTTTAGACAGGTTATATGCAGGAAGAATGTTCCCAATGTTGGGGAAATCCAGAACCAGGGGTCACAGTCTAAGGATAAGGGGTAAGCCATTTAGGGCCGAGATGAGGAGAAACTTCTTCACCCAGAGAATGGTGAACCTGTGGAATTCTCTACCACAGAAAGTTGTTGAGGCCAATTCACTAAATATATTCAAAAAGGAGTTAGATGTAGTCCTTACTACTAGGGGGATCAAGGGGTATGGCGAGAAAGCAGGAATGGGGTACTGAGGTTGCATGTTCAGCAATGAACTCATTGAATGGCGGTGCAGGCTAGAAGGGCCGAATGGCCTACTCCTGCACCTATTTTCTATGTTTCTATAAAGATAGAAGTGTATTCAGAATTTAAAGGAAAATAATAATTCCCGTACTTCTGAAATGATGCACTTTATGCACAAACGGACCAATGTACCTTAACATGAAACCTTTGATTGTGATCAGACGTACAATATATCCTTTCATAACGGAGGAATATTGAATATTTGTTCGTCTTCTCCTAAACTGCTTTGTAAAAACGTCTTGATGTTTTGTAACCTGAAATTCACGTTTACTTTAGTTATCATGTGTGAGAAGGATACCATGATGATATTGGAGATCAATACAGCTTTATCATCATCATCATCATCATCATAGGCAGTCCCTCGTAACGAGGATGATTTGCTTCCACACCAAAAAGGAATGAGTTTACAGGTCCAGAACTACATTTTGAAGGGTGGAAGATGCCTGTGTGTGGATTTTTTTTAACATGTTGTTGCCGTTGCACACCAGCCACCACACGGGCTTGACAGAGCTAGGTCTTGGTCCAGTGGAGCGGCGAGGTCAGGGCGAAGGAGCGACGAGGTCGAGGCGGAAGAGCGACGAGAGATCGTGGAGCGATGTGATCGGGGCCCAGCAGAGGTGTGAGTTCAGGGCACAGAAGAGGCGAGGACCTTAGGGCAGCACGGGTCAGCCCACACTGCGATATACAGCTTTAAAGGTCATAAAGATCAGCCATATAGAGGCGCAAATTGCGGAATTTATTCAACTCCATGGCCCCTTCAAATATATTGTAGTTTTCTTTAAATCACTGTTGAATTCATCCCAAGCCTGCAGGAGTGAGGGTTGTTTATAAATGAATATTATTTACTGTGATTCTCACACATTACCATGCATCCGACAATCATTTCTGTATTTGGCTCACTAGCAATAGGATCAATGAACCGACCTTTACAGAAACCATGCTTTTGGACTAAGGTGGACGAATTAACTGCGCAGATAGCAGTTAATGGGTATGAAGTAATTGGCATCACGGAGACATGGCTCCAGGGTGACCAAGGCTGGGAACTCAACATCCAGGGGTATTCAACATTTAGGAAGGAAAAGGAGGCGGGGTGGCGTTGCTGGTTAAAGAGGAAATTAATGCAATAGTAAGGAGGGACATTAGCCTGGATGATGTGGAATTGGTCTGGATGGAGCTGCGGAATTCCAAAGGGCAGAAAACGCTACTGGGAGTTGTGTACAGACCGCCAAACAGTAGTAGTGAGGTTGGGGACAGCACCAAACAAGAAATAAGGGATGTGTGCAATAAAGGTACAGCAGTTATCATGGGCGACTTTAATCTACATATTGATTGGGCTAACCAAACTGGTAGCAATGCGGTGGAGGAGGATTTCCTGGAGTGTATTAGGGATGGTTTTCTAGACCAATATGTTGAGCAACCAACTAGAGAGCTGGCCATCCTAGACTGGGTGATGTGTAATGAGAAGGGACTAATTAGCAATCTTGTTGTGCGAGGCCCCTTGGGGAAGAGTGACCATAATATGGTAGAATTCTTTATTAAGATGGAGAGTGACACAGTTAATTCAGAAACGAGGGTCCTGAACTTAAGGAAAGGTAACTTCGACGGTATGAGGTGTGAATTGGCTAGAATAGACTGGCAAAGGAAACTTAAAGGGTTGACGGTGGATAAGCAATGGCAAATATTTAAAGATCACATGGATGAACTTCAGCAATTGTACATCCCTGTCTGGAGTAAAAATAAAACGGGGAAGGTGGCTCAACCATGGCTAACAAGAGAAATTAAGGATAATGTTAAAGCCAAGGAAGAGGCATATAATTTGGCTAGAAAAAGCAAAAAACATGAAGACTGGGAGAAATTTAGAATTCAACAGAGGAAGACTAAGGGTTTAATTAATAGGGGGAAAATAGAGTACGAGAGGAAGCTTGCTGGGAACATCAAAACTGACTGCAAAAGCTTCTATTAATATGTGAAGAGAAAAAGATTAGTGAAGACAAACGTAGGTCCCTTGCAGTCAGATTCAGGTAAATTTATATTGGGGAACAAAGAAATGGCAGACCAATTGAACGAATACTTTGGTTCTGTCTTCACGAAGGAAGACACAAATAACCTTCCGATTGTACTCTGGGACAGTAGATCTAGTGAGAAGGAGGAACTGAAGGATATCCTTATTAGGTGGGAAATTGTGTTAGGGAAATTGATGGGATTGAAGGCCGATAAATCCCCGGGGCCTGATAGTCTGCATCCCAGAGTACTTAAGGAAGTGGTCCTAGAAATAGTGGATGCATTGATGATCATTTTCCAACAGTCTATCGACTCTGGATCAGTTCCTATGGACTGGAGGGTAGCTAATGTAACACCACTTTTTAAAAAAGGAGGGGGAGAGAAAATGGGTAATTATAGACTGGTTAGCCTGACATCAGTAGTGGGGAAAATGTTGGAATCAATCATTAAGGATGAAATAGCAGCGCATTTGGAAAGCAGTGACAGGATCGGACCAAGTCAACATGGGATTTATGAAAGGGAAATCATGCTTGACGAATCTTCTGGAATTTTTTGAGCATGTAACTAGCAGAGTGGACAAGGGAGAACCAATGGATGTGGTGTATTTGGACTTTCAAAAGACTTTTGACAAGGTCCCTCCCGCACAAGAGATTGGTGTGAAAATTCAAAGTGCATGGTATTGGGGGTAATGTACTGACGTGGATTGAGAACTGGTTGGCAGACAGGAAGCAGAGAGTCGGGATAAACGGGTCCTTTTCAGAATGGCAGGCAGTAACTAGTGGAGTGCCGCAGCTCTTTACAATATACATTAACGATTTAGATGAAGGAATTGAGTGTAATATCTCCAGGTTTTCAGATGACACTAAACTGGGTGGCGGTGTGAGCTGTGAGGAGGTCGCTAAGAGGCTGCAGGGTGACTTGGACAGGTTAGGTGAGTGGGCAAATGCATGGAAAATGCAGTATAATGTGGATAAATGTAAGGTTATCCATTTTGGGGGCAAAAACACGAAGGAAGAATATTATCTGGATGGCGGCAGATTAGGAAAAGGGGAGGTGCAACGAGACCTGGGTGTCATGGTTCATCAGTCACTGAAAGTTGGCATGCAAGTGCAGTAGGTGGTGAAGAAGGCAAATGGTATGTTGGCCTTCATAGCTAGGGGATTTGAGTATAGGAGCAGGGAGGTCTTACTGCAGTTGTACAGGGCCTTAGTGAGGCCTCACCTGGAATTTTGTGTACAGTTTTGGTCTCCTAATCTGAGGAAGGACGTTCTTGCTATTGAGGGAGTACAGCAAAGGTTCATCAGATTGATTCTAGGGATGGCTGGACTGTCATATGAGGAGAGTCTGGATCAACTGGGCCTTTATTCACTGGAGTTTTGAAGGATGAGAGGGGATCTCATAGAAACGTATAAGATTCTGACGGCACTGGACAGGTTAGATGCAGGAAGAATGTTCCCGATGTTGGGGAAGTCCAGAACCAGGGGACATCGTCTTTGGATAAGCGGTAGGCCACTTAGGACTGAGATGAGGAGAAACTTCTTCACTCAGAGAGTTGTTAACTTGTGGAATTCCCTGCCGCAGAGTTGTTGATGCCAGTTCATTGGATATATTCAAGAGAGAGTTAGATATGGCCCTTACGGCTAAGGGGATCAAGGGGTATGGAGAGAAAGCAGAAAGGGGTACTGAGGGAATGATCAGCCATGATCTTATTGAATGGTGGTGCAGGCTCGAAAGGCCGAATGGCCTACTCCTGCACCTATTTTCTATGTATTTAACAAGAGGGAGAGAGGAGGGAAGAGACCACATTAGTCCACCCTGCTGCAGTATCAAAGCCTCTCTTGGCACATTCTGCCACTTGGATTGGTTGCATGAGTTTCTCCGTACTGATGTGCCTGTCATAGTATCGTGCTCTCACTTTCTCAATAGTAAAGAACAATCTTCTCATGATATATTCACAGCGACTTTTCAATTTTACCTCTAATTCTCATCTTACGATTGTCAAGCTGGAAGTACATGTTGGACCTCCCTTATCCGGGACTCCCTTATCCGCCACTACCCCTCGTCCGGCATGATCTTGGTGGCAGAGGGCGCATGTGCAGAATGTGGCCGACGTCCAACCCGACTTTGGGGCCCGCCGACACTCGGCTCGCTGGGGCCGCGCCGTCACTTGGCCCGCCGACACTTCGGGCCCGCCCGGGGTACCGACCTCCTCCCTCCCTCCCCTCGGGCTGACCTTTTATCTGGCAAAATCCCTTATTCAGCACAGGCCAGATCCCGAGGGCGCCGGATAAGGGAGTTTGCCAACATTTTACATACTGTTCTTATGACATTGTGCATAGCATATGGATATAGTGAAACACATACTCTCAATGCTGACAGCACCATAAGCGAGGGCATTGAGAAAAGCAGTCTTTTGATGGGAACAGAGACATGAGATGGTGATTGACTTGCTCTGCCATTTTAAAACATTTTAGTTTGATTTCATACAGTTGAAGGTAAACTAATAAAAGCCAAACACTGGAAAGAGTAATAAGTGAACAATGTTGCCATTTAAAGTTTGCGACATAGCTTCTTAGCACTTGTAACTTTGTATAGCGAAAAGACCACTTCTTGGCTTCCTCCCTTGCAAAATTTATCAGTTTTCCCTTTTACGCATCACAGTGTAAAAAGCTGGTGATTCATCGTGCAATCTGAAGTTGCAACATTTATGTATGTGTAATTACAAAAAAACAAATATGTATTCATCAATCGTGGTGGAGGAGGTTCCAAAAATATCCTGTTGAGTGATAACCCTCACCCAGACACTACTGTTTGTCTGAGAGCAGTGCGCTATGCTAAGAATTTTGAAACAGCTTCGAGGAAAAAACATTTTGCTGGGATTGGAATGCATGTACTTGGTGTTCACTGAGCACATTTAAGTCAGGTATGGCTCAGATCAGACCAGACATTTCTAAAACTCATCATCTCACTTACCCTGCCCTTCCCTCCTCCTGCTTATGGCCTGCTTCCAAACCAAGATAAATGAAAATGAATGCATGATCAAATAATCTTACCTTCGAATGCATATAAAAATGCTTGATTCTTTAAATGACAAAATATATTCCCTCTACTAGGAACATACAACATCTACAAGCGATATTCTTCTATGCAATTTGAGGTGAAATTATTTGAACCATCTTTTAAGACAAGAAGTGTCACTTGGATGAAGTAGTGGAAGGCACTGTATCCATGGGGCCATACACCAGCAAGAAGTCAGCATGTTTAGGAGAGGGAGAAACCATTGGCATAAAATCCCAATTCCACTAGTCTGGTTTTAGGAATATATAATCCTGTTATGTTTCCAATATTAGATGAAAAATGCTTAACAATACATTTCATAACCTAGTGTGTACATAAATGTCAACACATACTGCTTAAAACTTGTGGTTTTTACATTCCACAGGATTACATAGGATATACAGCACAGAAGCAGGCCATTCAGTCCAACCAGTCAATGCCGGAGTTTATGCTCCATCGACCTCCTCCCGTCTTCCTCATCTAACTCTATCAGCATAACCCTCTGTTCCCTTCTCCCTCAGATGTTTATCTAACCTCTCGTTAAATGCTTCTATACTATTCACTTCAACCATTCCCTGTGGTAGCGAATTCCATATCGATGGCCTCTAGTTTTGCTCTTCCCCACAAGTGGAAACACACTCTCTCTATCTATTCTATCAAAACCTTTAATAATTTTAAAGACCTCTATTAGGTCAATCCTCAGCCTTTTCTTTTAAGAGAAAAGGGACCCAGTTTGTACCCTGAAAGGTATACCCATGCATTTCTGTTATCGTCCTTGTAAATATTCTCTGCACCCTCTCCAGTGCTTCTATATCTTTTTTATAATATGGCGACCAGAATTGTACACTTTAGTAATTTTTTAATAAAGATGGTGAGTACAGGCTGTCGAACAGCATAGGCATCGGAACAAGGCCCAATATTGTCCTCAACTAATAGTCACACAAGGACTTCCAGCAGATCGCTGAGTAGTGATCAGGAATAGGTACCCTGCTCAATGTTCTCCTCCCTAACCCAGGAGCACTCAATTGTAGCATCTGTCTTGATTAAGGTAAGCTAACTTAGCACAGACCAGGGTTAAAACCTGGCAGCTTACTGATTTGTATGGCTCAGCTTTTTCCTGGATAAACCCACTGCGCCATCAGGGATGCAAAGGGAATTATTGTCGAGTAGAACCACAATCTGTACCCTTTTTAAAGAAACCACTATTCGCAATTTCTCATCAACTTCCTTTATATTTTTATATCTCAATTTCTTTGGGAGAGAACATTTATATTTAAGTAGTGAATACTGACGGCATCAGAAACCAATGATGCCTTGTATGCAGTACTTAGCGCAAGTATGATGGAGTTGCATTCACATAAATACTCCTTAAACCAGAATGTTTCAGTAGCTTTCTATAACCTCACCTTACTTTAATTCCCCTCATGCTGTGAGGTACAGTAAAAGATAAGTGAGAAAAATTGAGGCTTTCTATGTTTCTCATTGCTCTAATTTTTCTGCTTTTTTTTCTTGGGCAGGCCTCCTACTGCCTTCGCTGTTTACCTGCAATGGCTTCTCTTCCTGCTCCTGCACTGTTACCTCTGGTGTCCCCCAAGGATCTATCCTTGACCCCCTCCCATTTCTCATCTACATGCTGCTCCTTGGTGACATCATCTGAAAACACAGCGTCAGTTTCCACATGTATACTGACGACACCCAGCTCTACTTCACCTCCACTTCTTAGGTGTCAACTGTGGCTCAGTTGGGAGCACACTTGCCTCTGAGTCAGAAAGTTGTGGGTTCAAGTCCCACTCAAAGGACTTGAGCATATTAATCTAGGCTGACACTCCAGTGCAGTGCTGAGGGAGTGCTACATTGTGGCAGGTGCTGTCCTTTGGATGAGACATTAAACCAAATCTGCGCTCTCAGGTGGATGTAAAAGATCCCATGGCACTATTTCAACATAATACAAACAGATTATCTGGTCATTATTAGATTGCTGTTTGTGGGAGCTTGCTGTGCGCAAATTGACTGCCATGTTTCCCACATTACAACAGTGGCTACACAGCAGTGTTCGGCGACCCGGCCCGGCCCGGAAATCGGCGCGGTCATCAGCAGGCCGGGGCCATCAGAGGGAGCAGCGTGCGGCGGCATACCACTGCAGGAGAGCGACGGCTGCGAACTCGGGTCGCTGATTGCAGTGCGGGCAGGCACAGCAGGAGGGGCGAAGGAGCGCAAGAGTTTGTGGATGGAAGTGACCGGGGCCCAGAGGGGGCAAGGGCCCAGGGGCAGCATGGACCAGCCCACACTGCTGTGCAGCAGAGCTGATCTCCAGTCGTCTGGGGTAATCCTTGCCACTGGACCAAGACCTAGCTCTGTCAAGCCCGTGTGGTGGCTGGTGTGCAACGGCCACCACACGTTTAAAAAAAAATCCAAGCACAGGCATCTTCCACCCGCCAAGATGTAGTTCGGGATCTGGAATATTAGGTCTTTCATTGAAACACCTTTTTGGCATGGAAGCAAGTCATCCTCGCTTTGAGGGATTGCCTATGATGATGGTGACACTCCAAAAGTACTTCATTGGCTGTAAAGCGCTTTGAGACGTCCAGTGGTCATGAAAGGAGTTTTTAAATGCAAGTCTTTTTATTTCTCGACCCCCCCCACTGTCTCTCTCAATTCTCAGACTGCTTGTCCGAAATTCAGTTCTGGATGAGCAGAAATTTACTAAATATTGGGAAGACTGAAGCCATCGTCTTCGGTCCCCACTACAAACTTTGTTCCCTACCAACTGACTCGATCCCTCTCCCTAACATCTGTCTGATCTTGAACTCGACTGTTCGCAGCCTTGGTGTCATATTTGACCCTGAAATTAGCTTCCGACCACATAGAATCATATAATGGTTACAGCACAGAAGGAGGCCATTCGGCCCGTCGAGCCTGTGCTGGCTCTCTGCAAGAGCACTTCAGCTAGTCCCACTCCCCCACCCTTTCCTCTTAGCCCTGCAAATCTTTTTTCTTCAGGTACTTATCCAATTTCCTTTTGAAAGCCACGATTGAATCTGCCTCCATCACCCTCTCAGGCAGTGCATTCCAGATCCTAACCACTCGCTGTGTAAAAAAAGTTTTTCTTCATGTTGCCTTTGGTTCTTCTGCAGATCTGTGTCCTCTGGTTCTAGACCCCTCCGTCAGTGGGAACAGTTTCTCTCTATCTACTCTGTCCAGATCCCACAAGATTTTGAGCACCTCTATCAAATCCCCTCTCATCTTTCTCTGCTCTAAGGAGAACAAGCCCAGCTTCTCCAGTCTACCCACGTAACTGAAGTCCCTCATACCTGGAACCATTTTTGTAAATCTTTTCTGCACCCTCTCTGAGGCCTTCGCATCCTTCCTAAAATGCAGTGTCCAGAATTGGGCACAATACTCCAGTTGAGGTCGGACCAGTGTTTTATAAAGGTTCATCATAACTTTCTTGCTTTTGTACTCTGTGCCTCCCACCCTGCCCTGCAACCTTCAACGATTTGTGCACATACACCCCAAGGTCTCTCTCTTCATACGTCCTCTTCAGAATTATACCCTTTAATTGCTTTTCCTATTTGGCCTACCAAAATGTATCACTTCACACTTTTCTGCGTTAAATTTCACCGCCACCTGTTCGCCCATTTCACCAGCCTGTCTATGTCCTCTTGAAGCCTATCACTATACTCCTCACTGTTCACTATGCTTCCAAGTTTTGTATCATCTGCATATTTTGAAATTGTGGCTTGTACAGCCAAGTCTAAGTCATTAATATACATCAAGATAAGCAGTGGTCCTCGTACCGATCCTGGGGAAACACCAAGGTGTACCTTCTCCAGTCTGAAAAACAACCCGTTCATATTCATGCTGCCACTGTGCCTTTTATTCCATGGGCTTCAACTTTGCTGGCAAGCCTATTATGCAGCACTTTATCAAAGGCCTTTTGGAATATCCGCGCCATCACTGACGCTATTTCCACCTTCGTAACATCGCCTGACTCCGCCCCTGATCAGCTCACCTACTGAAATCCTCATCCATATCTTGTTACCTCTAGACTTGATGATTCCAACGTACTACTCGCTGGCCTCCCACGGTGTACCCTACATAAACTTGAGGTCATTCAAAACTCTGCTGCCCGTATCTAACTCCCACCAAGTCCCATTCATCCATTACACCTGTGCTTGCTGATTTACATTGGCTCCTGGTAAAGCAATGCTTCGATTTTAAAACTCTCATCGTTTTCAAATCCCTCCAAGGCCTTGCTCCTCCCTATCTCTGTAATCTCCAGCCCCACAACCTCCGAGATATCTGCATCTTGATCTAAATCTGGCCTCTTGAGCATCTCTGATTTTAATTGCTCAACCATTGGTGGCCGTACCTTCAGCTGTCAAGGCCCTAAGTTCTGGAATTCCCTCCTTAAACCTCTCAGCCTCTACCTCCCTTTTCTCATTTAAGATGCTCCTTTGACCAAGCATTTGTTCATCTGCCCTAATTTCTCCTTATATGGCTCGGTATCAAATTTTGTTTTATAATGCTCCTGTGAAGCACCTTGCCACATTTTATTACGTTAAAGGCACTATATAAATACAAGTTGTTGTTGTTGTTTACATATTATTTGTTTCTTTAATGTCTTTAATTTATTCTAACATCTCTCCATTGCTTGAAATAATCTGTTACATTATCCAATAATCATTTTCCCTCTTGTGTTTGTTTTTTGCCGACTCCCTCTCCCTTTTTCTGAGTCAATGAAGAATTTCCAGCCAAATCTCAGATGCAGTCTGACCTGTTGTGTGCTGTCAGCATTTTCTGTTTTTGTTTCTATTCATGTGAAAGAAAGGAATTACATTTATTTTGCACCTTTCAGAACGTCAGGTCGTCCAGAAGTTCTCTAAAGCCAATGAAATACTTTTTGAAGTGTAATCACTGTTGTGATATTGGAAAATGCTGCAGCCAGTTTGCACAAAGCAAGATCCCACAAACAGCAGTGAGATAAATGAACAGATAAACTGTTTGTGATTTGGTTGAGGGATAAATATTGGCTTGGGTACTGAGGAGAACTCGGCTGCTCTGTTTTAAATAGTGCTTTGTGATATTTTACATCCACCTGAGTGGAGAGACAGGACCTCGGTTTAATGTCTCATCCAAAAGACTGCACCTCCGACAGTGCAACACTTCCCCACCACTGCACTGGAGTGCTAGCCAAGACTATGTGATCAAGTCTTGAGTGGGGCGTGAACCTTCTGACTGAGGTAAGAGTGTTACCACTAAGCCACAGCTTGACACTACTTGTTCCTCTCTCACTGGTTCTGAAGAATGGCCCAGACCGAAATGTAGATTGTCTTCCCTACGGATGCTAACTGACCCGCTGTATGTTTCCAGTTTTTTGTTTGTGTTTCAGAGTTCCAGCATTTGTAGTTTTTGATTTTCTTTAGGAAATTATACAAGTATTGGACCCTTTATAATTTTTTTTTATAAGTGTAACTGATGATGAAACTTCAAAAATATGCTTAAGATTCAAAATCTTGTTACATAAGAATATAAGAAATAGGAGCAGGAGTAGGCCATACGGCCCCTCGAGCCTCCACCATTTAATACGATCTTGGATGATCCGATCATGGACTCAGTTCCACTTTCCTGCCCGCTCCCCATAACCCCTTCTTCCCTTATCAGTTAAGAAACTGTCTATCTCTGTCTTAAATTTATTCAATGTCCCAACTTCCACAGCTCTCTGAGGCAGCGAATTCCACAGATCCACAACCCTCTGAGAAAAGAAATTTCTCCTCATCTGTTTTAAATGGGTAGCCCCTTATTCTAAGATTATGCTCCCTAGTTCTAGTCTCCCCCATCAGTGGAAACATTCTCTCTGTATCCACCTTGTCAAGCCCCCTCATAATCTTACACGTTTCGATATGATCACCTCTTATTCTTCTGAATTCCAATGAGTAGAGGCTCAACCATTCCTCATAAGTCAACCCCCTCATCTTCGGAATCGATCTCGTGAACCTTCTCTGAACTGCCTCCAAAGCAAGTATATCCTTTTGTAAATATGGAAACCAAAACTGCATGCAGTATTCCAGATGTGGCCTCACCAGGCACAAAGGAAAATTGAGGGAGAGATAAAGAAAAGAATATCTAGGACTTGTTTTTGGGTAAGTGCTTTCCATTCCTTGTAGTTATCTCTACATTAAGGTTCACTTTAAAGCAATTTAAGGTTTATTTAAATTGACCTCTCGATTCTTTGGTTAATGCAGCCTTGGCTCAGTGGCAGTGCTCTCACCTGAGTCAGAATGTTATGGGTTCAAAGTAGTTCCATATCAAATTTTGATCATATTGTTTTCCTGTCTAGAAGGAACTTGAAATCACCGAGCATGTTGGCATCCATAACATCACTTTTGTTGCTTTGGATGGCTAATTTTGTGAAGCATCTCTAAGAGCATATTCAGTAAGTACTGTGCAATACAGCCTAAATTTTGATTTTATCATTCTTGCTGTCGTGTCAGCCTTGGCTCAGTGGTGGGCCTCTCGCATCCTGAGTCAGAAGGCTGTGGGTTCAAACTCCATTCCAGGACTTAAACATATAATCCAGGCTTGACACTTCAATGCAGTACTGAGGGAGTGCTGCACCGTCGCAGGTGACATCTTTCTGATGAGTCGTTAAACCTGCTCTCGCAGATGGGTGTCAAAAATCCCATGGCACTAGCAAAAAAGAGTTCTCCCAGTGTCCTGGATAATATTTATCCTTCAACTACTATTACTAAAAGAGAGTATCTGGTCATGTATTTAATTACTGTTTGTGGGACTATGCTGTGTACAAATTGGCTGCCACATTTCCTGACATCATAACGATGACTGTACACTTCAGAAGTAATTCATTGCCTGTGAAGTACTTTGGGACATCCTGAGGTTGTGAAAGGTGATACAGTATATAAATTCAAGTTTTTTCCTCTTGTCTCATTGGCTAGGTGTCACTGTTGCATTGCGCATCAGTTTTTGGTGAACGCTTATTGTGAGAAAGCCCTTAAATTAAATGCTTGTCTTAAAATAAAATTGTGGTAGGTTTTTAAACAAACAAACCGATTTATGTTGAGGTTCATTCATTGTGCATCAGGTTCTGACTACTGATGAACTCGCCATTGAGAATAAAGGGATTCTGATCATTTGTTGTATTCCAAAGAAATTTTCAAAAGATTTGAGAGCAACTCTGTGTAGAATCTCAACAGTTACCTCAGTTAAAAAAGAACAAGGTAGCATACAGAGGGAACAAAATCTGATCCACAAGGGTATGGTCATGTCTTGACTATAAACCTTAATATTTTAGTATTTATCTGAGAATCTCCAAAAAGCTTTGGCGCAGCTGAATCAGCCATTTATTTCTGTGTTCAATGGTTTTGCTACAGCAACTCCTGACATGTCTATTTTCAACTTTGCTTGTGGTTTTAATTGGCATGGGATGTGACTTTTTGACAAATGTACAACTGCATTAAAATAAAAATGATTAAGTGAACTGCAGGGGCTGAGGAAGATAGAAGCAAGGCTTGATGATTAAGACCTCGGTAGGTTTTGATTTTTTTTGAAGGCGTGCTGAGATTTGACACAATTTAATTAAACAGACTAACAACCCACACCACACTGCTGTTTATCCACCTCAATCTAACTTTTTCTTCCCCCTCCACCACTGTCTCTTCTTAACTGGTCATGGAAGCTGTGCTCTCTTCGATTCATCAGAATGATGTATGATCCCATTAATCCTCCATGAAAGCTAGATGCGCAAAGCTGCAGAGTTGGCACTGAGTAGGCCAGTATGACTGAGTTCTACCTTGCTCTCTACCCAACTCATTTGAGTATATTCTACTTTGGCGGAAGGGTCTTGACTGATGTACATGGAAAAACTTCAAGCTGTGACTTTTAACAAAAGACCTTCAGTTTTTTTGTCAAGGTATGAAACAATTTTCCGTCAAGGTTAGTGGTCCTCTTCCCTCCCCCTCCTCCAAACAAGCATAGCATGCAGCAGGTTTTATTAACCTTAAAAAAAATCAGCCTCATTAAGAGACGATATGATTCCTTTCTCCATTTTTGGTGGTGATGGTGAGATTTAATTTTATACAAACAATGGTTTGCATGCTATGAATTTACAATCCAATTTGCTACAGTAATGATTGAAAAGGGAAGATGCACATATCAAAATTAAATGGACCTGCGGGATATTGGGAAGGGGAAAAGAAAAGACTCTTTAAAATGCTTGTCGTGAATGCAATAAAGCAGTCAGCTTTGAAGAATGGCCTCTCTCCTGGGTTGGATTGCAGAGTAAGAGGTGTATTATATGTGCTACAGCAAGGATGGTAGCTATTAGATCAATCGTTCTTGAGGCTGAAAGTGGTTTGGAGTGACGTTTCACTTCGACATTTCCTCAGCAGATGGTTTTGAAAACTTCTGGGGGCAGTGGGAAGGAGCTTGAAATGGCCTTAGCTCTGAAGGCCACATTGAAAATATACTTCTAGGGAGGCCAATGTAGGGAGGTCGCAACTTATTGATGCAGTACGGGATTGGGGAGTGGGGTGGGGGTCTGGATCTGGGCCAGAATCTTAGCTCTTGTCAGCTTGTAGAGATATCAATGCAGCCGATACTGTGCCAGTTCACATTAGGAAGTCTGCATGACAGGAAAGAATTGATGTTTGACCATCTGAGCCACCCGTATGTTTTGTTCAAAATCTTTCTTGAATGTTATAACATCATTTATCATCAGCAGCCTAATAGTAAATATCAATATCTCAGCAAATCCATTGCCGGTTTATGCAGGGTGAATGCTGTTGTTTCCCTATGTCTCAATGTCAGTGCTCTGATAAAAGGCACATTCTGTTCTCCACACTCGTATGCCTTTGTTAAAAGAAAGCTACTTTATCTTGATTAATTTATTCTATTCTTTCCTTAGTTCAGGCAGTGGTTGATCACAAATGTGCAGCATTAGATATTTGCTAGCTAAGGTTACCAGCTTTGAAGAAAAGGTTAACTGTGATATGTGACCACAGAAACAACCAAAATTAACCAGTTTTATGGTAATAGAGCCTAATATCTTTAACATGTACTTTTCCAATAGGAAAAAAACACATTGTATTTCAGGAGATAGATTGTACTTGAAGCATCATACACATTGACTAAAAATTGTCTAGAATCGCTTCAGTGCCTGCACCTGAAATTGGAATTAATTGTGGAGGTTAATCTGTGCCATGACACTAGCACTGTACTGTAACTGATGCCCACATGTACTGTCCAGTAAGACCATGATGGTAATGCACAGTTATAGAATAATCATTTTGAAATAATAGAGTGTTGGTGACATAGTTATGGGATGATCCCAAATTACTGGGCATTATTAAATCTTTGCTGCAGTGTAGAAGTGTATGTTGCTAATGTGGTAAGTTTCTGAGCAAGACCAAGTGAAAAGAACAACGTGAGAAACAGAGTTCTAGGCCATGATAATTTTACTAAATATTGTATTATACTTCCTGGGAATTTATTTAAATTTCCATTTTAAATAATGTTTGTGACCTTTGAAGGTTTTCTATTCTGACATAAAACAAACAGATGGAAGATGATGATTTATTCCATGAAGACTTTCACAATTAACAAACAATGCAGTCACTAATTTGTTATATGAAGCAACCTTGCTTGTCAAAGAAACTCGTAGTCAATTGGAACTAAATATCCACTATGTATTTTTTGGAGTATTTTTAATTTTGGCTATATAGAAAGATATCTTCCTTTAGTCCAAAGGATTACTTCTGTTTCTGTAGGTGTAATTACAGAGTATATGTAGAGTTATCAGTCTTCTTGTGCTCCACATACTGCACACTCTGGAATAAAATATTTGCTAAAACTGCAATACTTGTCTTTAAATCGGCATAAGTTCCATGTTTCCTTCAGGCTTATTTTCAGCTATGAAAATATTGAAAAGATACAAGACATTTTTATCGACTTGTACTCTCATGTTAAAGAAGGTTTCTTGATGGCCATAATGTCTGGATAAGTGGATCAACTTGTGTAGAGGCCTAGCTTTGAGCCCTATCTTCTGTTGAGTTAGTTGGTCTCAGCCTGGGTGACAGCAAGGCACGACAATTGGTTCCATCAGCTATACACCTAGTGAGGATTACAAATTGGCATGGGTACCTGCTTCTGATGGTTATGTTTGTGGATGTCATCGTACTCAGCAACGATGGCCCTGGGGTTGTGTAGCTTTCTGATGACAATGATCCAGCTCTCACATGCTGTTCAAAAACCCAAAATCCCACCATGAGCCTTTCCCTTCAGAAATGGAAGAAAATTAGATGGAAAAATGGCAGAGAAAAGGGATCATTTCCATCAGCATTGGAAAAACATCATTTTAACTGCACCTTTTCACTTTTTGTTTGATTATCTTAAATCTTTTGAAATGTTTCTTGTCCATTTGACAACCTATTCAATTTTACAGCAAGGTAGAATTTGTTTTCTGCCCCAATTGCAGACATTTGTGATATTTTAAGTTCCATATCACCCTCCATTGGATTTTGTATGGATGTTCCAGGGAACATGGGTCAGAAAATTTGGCTACGACTGTGTGGCCTTATCTTTGACCCATGTTTCCTGCAAGTGTATCTTCCTCACTGGTACATATGCTATGTGTGTGCGAGTTTTGGCCACTCCTCCTGCACCCTGTCCCCAGACTGTGTAGCATACGTTAACATAATTAATGGGCTGGATTTTACGGTTGAAATAACGGCGAGGCTATCAGCGCTCACCGTTATTGAAGTGTAAATCAACAACTTCCAGCGACCACAAATGTGCAGTTAAACGTGGAAATCAGGAAGTTGCTGTCCGAGTTGCCCTGCCCCTACAGAAGCAGTGCTACACTGATATCTCGCTGAGGGGCTCAGCATTGAAGCACATGGAAGGGCGTGAAGTTGCGGTACATATGTGATAGCTACACACTAAACTCGCCAGAAGTAGTTAGGGCTTGTCCATTCCAGTGTAAGTGGGCCTGAAATTCGGGTCAGAGGTTTCCTTCGGACAAACGCCTCCGACACGAGAATTTTTAATGAATTTACCTGGTGGCCCCGGAGGCGCCTGCGATTCCGGTGGGGAGGCCTTCTCTTCCCAATCTTCGGAGTGCGCTCCCATCCTTGAGGTTGCACATTGCGCGCTGAAAACCAGCTTTTGCGGGTCCTCACCGGATGCCAGCGAGCCAGAATTTTAGCCCCATTAAATTCTTAGTGGTCTGATAAGTCTTAATTACTGGTACAAAACTCTCTGGCATTGAAAATGAACTTCTACAAATGTGAAGTTTCATTCCTTGCGAGTTTAATTCTTGTTGGAGATTTAAATACATTAAAAAAAAATGATTTCTTTTTTACGTTTTCTTTTTATCTCATTATCTAAATCCCATCTTTCTTTCCCTCCTTTATTTTGCTTTTTGTACATGACTTTATATTAAATTAACTATACTATTCTAACCTGCACTTCCTGGTTCAGACTCTGCATGCCTCAATAAAGTTTCTTCAATCTGATTGGTTGAGGAGATGCACAGTTGTTTTCCCTGTTCACACATGCCCCAGATCACCTGTCGAGGCTACCGCTGTTTTGGCTCTATAATCAAGGCACGTTCCAGTGCAAAATCCTGAAGAAAGTCTGTGGGCAAGTGTAAGTGTAATGAACTTAACCACAAAATATGGCCAGTATGTTGGTGCTAAGGTAATGTGTTAAGTATCTGTGTAATTTCCATCTCTGTGACACTTTTATATTTTAATCCCTGATTTTTTTTTTTAACCAATTTTTTCCCCAAATCTCATCTCTGATTTTATCCCTGATTCATTTTTGAACTCTTTGTCAGGGAAATAGCTCAGTGGATCATTGATTCCAGTGGCGTGAGAGAGATGTACTAACATACCCCTGATGAAATGTTGGATTGCTGAAGCACCTTGGAAGAATGACTGTGTTGCTTTTGGTGTTTAGCTCCCTCACACTGTTGGGCTCTGCCTCCAATTATCAGTGCTCATTGTTTAAACACATATGTTCTAAATGACAGGAACAGAAAGAAAAGGAGTAAAGTTGATAGTTATTTTCAAACACAAGAACAATATTTCTTTTAATGCTGCAATCTGCATTTGCTTATTCTGGCTCCTTCTCACTATGGCCCCAAGTTTCCACATGATTTGCTCCTGATTTTTAGGAGCAACTGGTGTAGAACGGAGTATCTTAGAAATCGGAATTCTCGTCATTTAGTTTGCTCCAGTTCTAGTCAGTTAGAACAGTTTCATTTTGGAACAGAATTTTTTTTTCAAAAGGGGGGCGTGTCCGGCCACTTACGCCTGTTTTCAAAGTTTCGTCAGTGAAAACTTACTCCAAACTAACTTAGAATGGAGGAAGTGAAGATTTTTGTACGCTCGAAAAAACCTTGTCTACACTTTAGAAAATCAGGTTACAAATCAGGCATAGGAAATGGGGGGGGTTTAAAAGGGAAGTTTACAAACATGAAACACTTTTACAAATGAAGAGCCATCATCAATAATAAATGATAAATACATCAATAAATCAACCAATAAATCAATCAAAAAAAATTAATAAGAAATAATTTTAAAAAAAGATTAATAAATAAAACATTTCTACTTACCAACTGCAGCACCGGGAGCCCTCCAACAGCGTGCTGGGATGCCCCCCCCAGTGTGTCTCTGTCAGTGTCTCTATCTCTCTGTCTGTCTGTGTGTGTCTCCCATTCTCTGTCTGTCAGTGTCTGTGTTTCTGACAGTGAGGGGGGTAGAGGGAGAGAGGGGGGGAGCAGAGGGAGGGAAGGGGGAGGGGGGGAGAAGGGGATAAAGGGGAGATGGGGGGGAAAGGAGATTGGGGGGGGAAGGAGGGAAGGAGATGGGCGGGGGGGGTGGGAGGCTGAACGGGCAGGGCCCGAGACTTCGGGCCGGGCCCGTCCCCAGCACCAGATTTACAGTTAGGTGGTGTTGGGTCGGGTCGGGGGGGTGGTGGGAGGGAGCGAGGTTTGGTTCGGGTCGGGGGGAGGGGGGGAGGGAGGGAGAGGGCGGTCAGGTCGGGGGGAGGGAGGTCAGGTCGGATCCAGTCCAGGGGGGGGAGCGGGAGTCGGGTCGGGTCCCGGGGGGTGGGGGGGAGCGGGAGTCAGGTCGGGTCCGGAGGTGGGAGGGGGGGAAGTGGGGGTCGGGTCGGGTCCGGAGGCGGGGGGGGGGGGAGCGGGGGTCGGGTCGGTGTCGGGTCCGATGGGCGGGGGGGGGAGCGGGAGTTGGTTGGTGTCGGGTCCGGAAGCGGGAGTTGGGTCGGGAGGAAGCAGGAGCTGGCCATGGGAGGAGCCTTATTCACGCAGCTCCAGTGAGGCTATTCGGCCAGGGCTAGGGGCTGCGTGCTTCGGGCCCCTCCCACACAGTTTTGGGCGCCTGGAGCTTACTGCACTTGCGCGCCCACTGTAGCGCGCATGTGCAGAGGTCCCGGCACTGTTTTCAGCTACGCCGAGGGCCAGAGGACCTGCAGGGAGCTGGAGAATCTGGAGGGTTTTTTTAGGCGCACTTTGTGGCGCGAAAAACGGGTGTCCAGGTCAGGACTGCGCCGTTCTAGGCGTGGCTCGAAACTTGGGCCCAATATAACTTGCCCAATTACAATATATGATGCTAAGTTTTATAAAAAGAAGATAGTTATGAAAACATTTTTGTGATTGCCAGATTCATCTCAGTCATTTATTGGGCTCAATAGGGAGTGAGTGTTATTGTTGAACCTGTGATGATATAATCCTTACTTTTTCATTTCTGTTGAAGTACTTCCTTAATTGTTTAGTGTCCTGTTTAGTGAAGCTTGGTGCTTTTTGTTCTAATTACCGTATTAGGCCATTAATTCTTTTGTTAATATTCTCATGGAAGTTGAAGAGCTCTTGCCTGTTGATGATTTACTGATACAGTTGTTTCCTCTTCATTTGATTTAATTTAAAGTCTCAGCTGAACAGGGGGCTTCCAGTCCCACCTAGTCCACATCAAGAATTAAACGTTGTTTTCCATAGGAGTACAGTTTCCATCCCTATTCTCACTCCTCCCTTACAGAACACCTAATAACATGAGAGGAATTTTCCATCATGATTCCCCCACCCAAATAAGGTGAAAATGATTCACTGTTCAGATGGAAAAATAATGATGTTTGTCAAAAAAGATATGGCTGGCTGTTTGCAACAGTTGTGAAGTGTTGAATAATAAATTGTAGTTGGAAGTTTTCAGCTCTTGAGTTAAGTTTTATTGGGTAATGCTAACAGTAAAACAGTGTAACAATTTATGCGTAGAAATGCGCTGTTTAGTTTAAATCTAGTTAGGGTAATATTTTGTGAGCAATTGCTTTTTTAACTATAGGGAGGTCAATTTTAACTTACGGACAAATGACTGGACCCATTAGACTATAAACAAGATAGTGTGAGAGAATGGGTTCTCAGTTATTTTTTTTTCTGTGTTTATAGTTGCAAGATTATACTTCAAAATACTTCCTAAAGTTTAAAAATTCTTATATTTTTGTAAGTAAGCTGTTTAAAAATTCTATAAATTTGACATTTTGAAAATAAATTGAATGATTTAATAGTTAATCATCAGTCAGTCCAATGTTCTGCATCACTTCGAACCTTCAGTTATGTTCCAATGGTTTTGCCCAAGGCCACACTATGGGCCCAAGTTTCGGGCCTCGCCTAGAATGGCGCAGCCCCGACCTGGACGCCCGTTTTTCGCGCCACAAAGTGCGCCTTAAAAAAACCTTACCTATTCTTCGGCTCCCTGCAGGTCCTCTGGAGCTGGGCGCGGTGCAGCACGAGCTGTGGGGGGCGGAGCCAGGTCCTTGCGCTGAAAACAGTGCCGGGACCTCTGCACATGCGCACTATAGTGGGCGCGCATGTGCAGTAGCTCCAGGCATCCAGAACTGTGTGGGAGGGGCCCAAATCACGCATCCCCTAGCCCTGGCCAAATGACCACACTGGGGCTGCGTGGATAAGGCTGCCTCCCACGCCCAGCTCCTGCTTCCTCCCGACCCGACCCCTGCTCGCCTCGCGCGCCCGGACCCGACCCAACCTCCGCTCCCGACCTCCACCCCCTCAGCTGCCGACCTCCCCTGCTCCTGACCTCCCCCCGACCCGACCTCCGCTCCCGACCCCCCCCCCCCACCCCCGACCCGACCTCCGCTCCCGACCTTCCCCCTCTCTGCTCCCGACCTCTGCTCCCTCCCTCCCTCCCCACCCCGACCTCCGCTCCCTCCCCCTCCCCCTCCCCCGGACCCGACGCCACCTACCTGTAAATTCGGTGCTGGGCCGAAGTCTTAGTCTTGGGCCCGGCCCGGCCCATTCAGCCTCCCTCTCCTTTCTCTCCCTTCCCTCCCTCCCTCTCCTCCCCTCCTCCACCTCCCCCTCCTCCACCTCCCCCCCCCTCCCCCTCCCCTCGCTGTCAGAAACACAGACACTGACAGACAGAAAGTGAGAGACACACACACAAACAGAGAGATAGAGACACACTTGGGGGGGGGGGGGGCCGTCCCAGCACGCTGTTGGAGGACTCCCGGTGCTGCAGTCGGTAAGTAGAAAATATTTTATTTAATTGATTTTAAAAAAATGTTTTACATTTTTTTATTTTTTTTTGATTTATTGGTTGATTTATTGATGTATTGATGTATTTATCATTTATTATGGATGATGGCTCTTTATTTGTAAAACTGAAGAGTTTAATGTTTGTAAACTTCCCTTTAAAGCCCCTCCGTTCCCGACGCCTGATTTGTAACCTACGCCTGATTTTCTAAGTGTAGACAAGGTTTTTCTGAGCGTACAAAAATCTACACTTACTCCATTCTAAGTTAGTTTGGAGTATGTTTTCACTGCCTAAACTTTCAAAACTGGCGTAAGTGGCCGGACACGCCCCCTTTTGAAAATAAAAATCTGTTCCAAACTGAAATTGTTCTAACTGACTAGAACTGGAGCAAACTAAATGCAGAGAATTGCAATTTCTAAGATACTCCATTCTCAACCAGTTGCTCCAAAAAAACAGGAGCAACTCAGGCCGAAACTTGGCCCCTATAAATTGGCAATGCATCTTAGTGTGTTCTGCACCCTGGTGATAGATATTAAATAAAGAACACTAAAAGGATACAAGTTAGTAACTGGAGCTAAATACCAACAGGCATTGAACCCTGCATTTTGTAGAGGAACATGGACATCATGAATGTAGAAGGTTTTACAATTTTTAATTTTTTTCATCAAACAGAGGGTGTCTGTGAAATATGGCTGACCAGTGAAGATACAGGGGCTTATGGAAGGGACATCGGGACAGATCTTCCAACATTGCTTTGGAAACTAGCGAAAGTGATCCCTGAGGGAGCAATGCTGAGGCTTGGTATGACCAACCCTCCATATATTTTAGAACATCTGGAGGTAAGGAAAGATGCTAATATCCTTAAAATACCCTTTGACCTGGCCGAAAGCAAATCTGATGCATTGTTTTGTTTACATAATGAAGCACTGTACAGTCTCGTTGAGGTTGAGTGATGTAGTCGATGGTGGACTGTATTGTCATGTTCAACATTAGTGCATAACACGTCTACAAACTATAAAAAGTAGCAGAAGGCTGATAAACTCGAAGCCTGGAGCCAGCAGTCTGACAGATTAAATTGTTCTCAATTCTGTACGAGTGACAACCACCATTGTTTTATTTGCAGAAGGTTTCTTGCTTACATTTTATAACCTTTATAACCTTTTTCTCCCCCAGAGTTTGTACCCAATTTCTCGTCGACTTTCTTTCTGATAGCCTCTTCTAGCATGTCCTCCGTATGAATGAGCCATTTCAGGGTTGGCCTTTCCTGAGTTCAGTAACTGAGCCCTTTTGTTTGCACAGATTTGTCACATTTCTTTCATGCTGCTGATATACAGGAAGCAGACTTGAACCTGTGCTAACATTCCTATTAACAGAGGCCATGAACTCTGTTTTCAACTTGATTAAACTCAACCCACCCCAGCAAAGGCTGCAACTTTTCTTTTAAAGGAGTATTTAAAGAAAAACTGAG
The DNA here is from genome assembly GCF_044704955.1 of Pristiophorus japonicus. NCBI lineage: Eukaryota > Metazoa > Chordata > Chondrichthyes > Pristiophoridae > Pristiophorus > Pristiophorus japonicus. The sequence goes on along the minus strand of NC_091981.1, from coordinate 52,228,204 downwards.
GCTAATTATTTTCCATTGCTACATGTAATGAAATCCGTATTATTGTTTGTGCATTGATTTTCTTTTTGTCATGTAAAGCAAAAATACTCGTGTATTCTCTAGTTGCTAATGTGAGTCAGAAAGAAGAATTGTATTTATTTTGCTTTTTTTTTACAAAAGACTGAATAAATCGTGATAAATCGTGATGCGCCATTTTGTAGACACATTAGAAACCAGAGGAAAATGTCTATCATAATTGAGTTTCCTGTTGACATATCAGAGATAGTTCTAAATGCTTTTTACTTTTAGAATGATCAGATGTTACAACACAGAAATGGGCCATTTGGCCCATAACGTATGTACTGATGTTTTCCTTCACAAAACCATCTTGTCTAATTTCACTTTCCTACCAGTTCCCAGACCATTTATTTCACTTTTCAAAGCAACTATCTAATTCCCTTTTAAAATAATTCATGAACTCTGCTGGTTTGTGGTGAACAATTCCACATTCTGCCTATCCTCTGTGTGATAAAATGTTTTTTAAAACTCCCCATTTTAATGTAATTATTGTTCAAGGGTTTAGAGAGGGAATAGTCAACATGATGGGATAGAGTGGCCAGGCAACGGCCAAATGTGCCGTTCATCTTCCACTCTTCAAGCAAAGTGTTGAATTATGAGCTGCTGGCATGACTTTTGAAGTGGTGAAAGCTCCACGAGGCCTCCCCTGTGGTGGTGGGGGTGGTGGCATGGGTTCATCGTCAGGCTCCTCGTCCTCATCCTCCTCCACCCCTTCCTTCCCTCTCTCCTGAGGTGGTCCTGCAGTCCCCATTGGCAAATCCTGTTCCCTCATGATGGCTAAGTTGTGTAGCATGCAGCACACCACAATGAACTCAGGGACCTGCTGAGGGGAGCATTGCAGGCAGCCTCCACAGTGGTCATCGGAAACGCTGTCTGAGCACTCCAATTGTCTTTTCGACGATGCTGCGTGTGGCTATATGGCTGTCATTATAGCGATGCTTGGCTTCTGTCTGAGGGTTCTGGAGGGGAATCATGAGCCAGGTGGCGAGGCCGTAATCTTTGTCTATAAGAACATAAGAAATAGGAACAGGGCTGGCCATACGGCCCCTCGAGCCTGCTCCGCCATTCAATAAGATCATGGCTGATTTGATCATGGACTCAGCTCCACTTCCTCGCCCGTCCCCATAACCCCTTATCCCCTTTTCGCTTAAGAAACTGTCTATTTCTGTCTTAAATTTATTCAATGTCCCAGCTTGCACAGCTCTCCGAGGCAGCAAATTCCACAGATTTACAACACTCTGAGAGAAGAAATTCCTCCTCATCTCTGTTTTAAATGGGCGGCCCCATATTCTAAGATCATGCCCTCTAGTTCTAGTCTCCCCTATCAGTGAAAACATTCTTGCTGCATCCACCTTGTCAAGCCCCCTCATTATCTTACACGTTTCGATAAGATCACCTCTCATTCTTCTGAACTCCAGTGAGTAGAGGCCCAACCTACTCAACCTTTCCTCATAAGTCAACCCCCTCATCCCCGGAATCAACCTACTGAACCGAGAGAAAAAGGTTAGTAAAGACAAACGTAGGTCCGCTGCAGTCAGAATCAGGGGAAGTCATAACGGGGAACAAAGAAATGGCGGACCAATTGAACAAGTACTTTGGTTCGGTATTCACGAAGGAGGACACGAACAACCTTCCGGTTATAAAAGGGGTCGGGGGGTCTAGTAAGGAGGAGGAACTGAAGGAAATTCTTATTAGCCGGGAAATTGTGTTTGGGAAATTGATGGGATTGAAGGCCGATAAATCCCCAGGGCCTGATGGACTGCATCCCAGAGTACTTAAGGAGGTGACCTTGGAAATAGTGGATGCGTTGACAGTCATTTTCCAACATTCCATTGACTCTGGATCAGTTCCTATGGAGTGGAGGGTAGCCAATGTAACCCCACTTTTTAAAAAAGGAGGGAGAGAGAAAACAGGGAATTATAGACCGGTCAGCCTGACATCGGTAGTGGGTAAAATGATGGAATCAATTATTAAGGATGTCATAGCAGTGCATTTGGAAAGAGGTGACATGATAGGTCCAAGTCAGCATGGATTTGTGAAAGGGAAATCATGCTTGACAAATCTTCTGGAATTTTTTGAGGATGTTTCCAGTAGAGTGGATAAGGGAGAACCAGTTGATGTGGTATATTTGGACTTTCAGAAGGCGTTCGACAAGGTCCCACACAAGAGATTGATGTGCAAAGTTAGAGCACATGGGATTGGGGGTAGTGTACTGACATGGATTGAGAACTGGTTGTCAGACAGGAAGCAAAGAGTAGGAGTAAATGGGTACTTTTCAGAATGGCAGGCAGTGACTAGTGGGGTACCGCAAGGTTCTGTGCTGGGGCCCCAGCTGTTTACACTGTACATTAATGATTTAGATGAGGGGATTAAATGTAGTATCTCCAAATTTGCGGATGACACTAAGTTGGGTGGCAGTGTGAGCTGCGAGGAGGATGCTGTGAGGCTGCAGAGCGACTTGGATAGGTTAGGTGAGTGGGCAAATGCATGGCAGATGAAGTATAATGTGGATAAATGTGAGGTTATCCACTTTGGTGGTAAAAACAGAGAGACAGACTATTATCTGAATGGTGACAGATTAGGAAAAGGGGAGGTGCAAAGAGACCTGGGTGTCATGGTACATCAGTCATTGAAGGTTGGCATGCAGGTGCAGCAGGCGGTTAAGAAAGCAAATGGCATGTTGGCCTTCATAGCAAGGGGATTTGAGTACAGGGGCAGGGAGGTGTTGCTACAGTTGTACAGGGCATTGGTGAGGCCACACCTGGAGTATTGTGTACAGTTTTGGTCTCCTAACCTGAGGAAGGACATTCTTGCTATTGAGGGAGTGCAGCGAAGGTTCACCAGACTGATTCCCGGGATGGCGGGACTGACCTATCAAGAAAGACTGGATCAACTGGGCTTGTATTCACTGGAGTTCAGAAGAATGAGAGGGGACCTCATAGAAACATTTAAAATTCTGACGGGGTTAGACAGGTTAGATGCAGGAAGAATGTTCCCAATGTTGGGGAAGTCCAGAACCAGAGGTCACAGTCTAAGGATAAGGGGTAAGCCATTTAGGACCGAGATGCGGAGGAACTTCTTCACCCAGAGAGTGGTGAACCTGTGGAATTCTCTACCACAGAAAGTTGTTGAGGCCAATTCACTAAATATATTCAAAAAGGAGTTAGATGAGGTCCTTACTACTAGGGGGATCAAGGGGTATGGCGAGAAAGCAGGAATGGGGTACTGAAGTTGAATGTTCAGCCATGAACTCATTGAATGGCGGTGCAGGCTAGAAGGGCCGAATGGCCTACTCCTGCACCTATTTTCTATGTTTCTATGTTTCTCTGAACTGCCTCCAAAGCAAGTATATCCTTTCGTAAATATGGAAACCAAAATTGCACGCAGTATTCCAGGTGTGGCCTCACCAATACCTTATATAGCTGTAGCAAGACTTCCTCTCTCTTAAACTCCACCCCCTTTGCAATAAAGGCCAAGATACCATTGGCCTTCCTGATCACTTGCTGTACCTGCATACTATCCTTTTGTGTTTCATGCACAAGTACCCCCAGGTCCCACTGTACTGCGACACTTTGCAATCTTTCTCCATTTAAATAATAACTTGCTCTTTGATTTTTTTTCTGCCAAAGTCCCCCAGCATCGGCCTTGGCCTTGTGGTAGATGCTGGAACAAGGCTGAGACGGTGCTCTAGTTCAAGATGAAAACATCATGGATGCTCCCTAGATATTGGGCATTGACTGCCATTCTGCGTTGAGTATGGTCGCAGACGATCTGTACGTTCAGGGAGTGGAATCCCTTTCGGTTTCAGTAAGCCTCTGGATTGAGGAAAGGCGCTTGCAGGGCGATGTGCGTACAGTCAGTGGCGCTCTGAACTTTGGGGGAAGCCAGCAATTCGTCCAAAACCTATAGCCCTTTTATTCTGTGCCTCCTTAATCATTGGGAACTTTATGAAGTCCATCCTGTGTGCGTGCAGTGCGGTAGTCACCAGGCGATGGCTGATTGCATTGCGGCCAGCTACAGCAGGAGCGGCGAGGTCGGGGCGAAGGAACGGAAAGAGTTTGTAGAGGGATGTGATGGGGCCCAGGAGAGGCGTGAGTTCGGACCCCAGAAGAAGCAAGAGCCCAAGGGCAGCACGGGCCAGCCCACACTGCAATATATGTACGCATTAGGTCCGTGCAACAGAGCTGGTCTCCAGTCGTCTGGGTTAATCCCTGCCACTGGATCAAGACCAAGCTCTGTCAAGCCCGTGTGGTGGCTGTTGTGCAACGGTCACCACACGTTTAAAAAAAATTCATGTACAGGCATCTTCCACCCTTCAAGATGCAGTTCGGGACCTGGAATATTAGGTCCTTCATTGTAACACCTGTGAACTTATCCCTTTTCGGTGTGGAAGCAAGTCATCCTCAATACAAGGGACCGCCTGTGATAATGATGAGTCACCTGGCGAATGGGTAGCGTACTGAGAGAGATGGAGCAGATGTCCCTTGCTGATGCCTAAAAGGAGCCGGAGAAGGCAAGTGCTGCAGTCATCTTCAACTCAACAGGCAGTGCAGTCCTGTTGCTGCTGGTAGGCTGCCGGTCTGCCTTTATGAGCTGGCATATCTCTGTGACCACCTTTTTTCGGAAGCGCAGCCTTCTAATGCACTGTCCCTCAGAGAGCTGCAGGAATGAGCGCTGCTCCCTGTAAACTCGTCTGGGGAAAGGCCTCCTCCCCATACATCTGCGAGCTCTTAGATTACGCTCAAAATGCTCTTGAATAAGCCTTCTTCCAGCATGACGCTGCGTACAAAAAGCAGCCAGGAATAATGGCTGACATAGTATAGCCCTCTTTTTTAAAAAATGTCCTTTAAAACAAACTATAAGCTCATATAAAACTTCACTGTTTAAAACACAACCTTCTCCAAATCCTTTGATGCACTGAACTTGTGCTCCGTTTTCAAGATGGCGCCGCCGGGTCCGACTGTTTTTTCCGGGTGGAATTCCGGGAGGGTGATATCGGCGCATTTACCACCCGTGGCGATAGCACAGCATTGCACGCCGATTGAAGTCATAAAAACGCTTTAAAAATTGGGTGGGCCATAACTTTTAGCGCCGGTGCAAAACCAGTACCGAAATTTCTGCCCGGGCGCGAAATGTTGTGCGACTCGTTTAGCGCCAAAAAAATAACGCTTCGTCCTGGCGGAAAAATGGTCGCAAACCTGTCGAATTTCTAGCCCTCTGCCTCTATTTATAAAGCCCAGGATCCCATATGCTTTTCTTAACTGCATTCTCATCCTGCCCTGCCACCTTCAACGATTTGTACACACACCCAAGTTTCAGCTGGAGTTGCCCCAATTTTTTTGGTTTAGTTTGCTCCAATTCAAGTGAGTTAGTTTAGTTTAGTTTTCGTTCAGTTTTTTTTTCAAAAGGGGGCATTACCAGCAACTTACGCCTGTTTTGCAAGTTTATGCAGCGAAAAGTTACTCCAAACTAACTTAGAACGGAGACAGTGTCGAATTTTGTACGCTCAGAAAAACCTTGCGTACACTTTAGAAATTAGGCGCAGGTAGCCAGAGATTGGGGGGGAAGGGAAGTTCGGGGATTTTCCAAAGCATTAAACACTTCACTTTAAAAAATAAAGAACCATCATCAATAATAAATGATCAATCAATCAATCAATCAATCAATAAATAAAAAATAAAAAGTTCCTACCTCACCTACTGCAGCATACTTAGTCATTGTGTAAAATGCTGATACTATTTGAGATACATAGACATCAAAGGGGTAAGTTCTGGCAGGGCTGCTAATCCAAGAACAAAGGGTCCTGCCTCCTGAAACGAGTGCTAGGTCAATATGTCATATATGCATGCTCAAAGTAATTAAGTTTATGTACTGGAGTATATTATATAGACTGCCAACATTATTTCCTTAGCACTGCAAACAAAGTGGCCTAAATCTCCGTGTGTACACGCTCCATACTGCCATGTTGCCATGGGAACTGTTCAGGGAGCGCGGGAAGGCAGCGGCCGGCCTGTGTGGCAGACTACTCGGCCCCGGATAGGGGCTGCGAATATCGGGTCGTCCCTTTGGCCAGGGATAGGGTCGCCCGGAGACAGGACGCGCAGGGAGGGCCAGGAGCTATGCGCACGCGCGCAGCTGCCGGCACTCTCTTCAGCGCAGGGCTGTGGCTCCGACCCCCCATTCCTTCTGTTGCGCTGTGCCGAGTTCAAAGAAGGCCTGATCATGGTGGAGAATACCGAGGTAAATATTAGGCGCGCTTTTCATTCCAGAAAGTTGGCGGACCTCTCGGAGGTGCGCTGTTCTACGGGTCGGTCGAAACTTGGCCCATTGCTCCAGGTCTCTCTGTTCATGCATTCCCTTTAGGATTGTACCCTTTAGTTTTTATTGCCTCTCCTCATTTATCCTATTGAAATGTATCACATTGCACTTTTCTGCGTTAAATTTCATCTGCCACGTATCCGCCCATTTCACCAGCCTGTCTATGTCTTCTTGAAGTCTGTCACTATCCTCCTCACTGTTCACTATACTTCCAAGTTTTGTGTCACATGCAAATTTTGAAATTGTGCCCTGTATACCCAAGTCCAAGTCATTAATATATATTAAGATAAGCAGTGGTCCAAGTACCAACCCCTGGAGAGCACCACTGTATACCTTCCTCCAGTCTGAAAAATAGCCGTTCACCACGACTCTCTGTTTTCTGTCACTTAGCCAATATCGTATCCATGCTGCCACTGCCCCTTTTATTCCATGGGCTTCAACTTTGCTAGCAAGCCTATTATGTGGCACTTTATCACCTTTTGGAAGTCCATCATCATAGGCAGTCCCTCGGAATCGAGGAAGACTTGATTCCGCTCCTAAAATGAATTCTTTGGTGGCTGAACAGTCCAACACGAGAACCACAGACCCTGTCACAGGTGGGACAGATATTCGTTGGGGGAAGGGGTGGGTGGGGCTGATTTGCCGCGTGCTCCTTCCGCTGCCTGCGTTTGACCTTTTCACGCTCCCGGATGCACTTTCTCCACCTTGGGCGGTCTTCGGCCAAGGTCTCCCAGGTGTCGGTGGTGATGTTGCACTTTGCCAGGGAGGCTTTGAAGGTGTCCTTGTAATATTTCCACTGCCCACCTTTGGCTCGTTTGCCATGAAGGAGCTCCGCGTAGAGCAATTGTTTAGGGAGTCTCTTGTCTGGCATGCTAACTAAGTGGCCTGCCCAGCAAAGCTGATCTAGTGTGGTTAGTGCTTCAATGCTGGGGATGTTAGCCTGGGCGAGGACACTGATGTTGGTGCATCTGTCCTCTCAGGAGATTTGCAGGATCTTGCGGAGACATTGTTGGTGATATATCTCCAGCGACTTGATGTGTCTTCTGTCCATCGTCCATGCCTCTGGTCCATACAGGAGGGTGGGTATTACTACAGCCCTGTAGACCATGACCTTGGTGGTAGGTTTGAGGGCCTGGTCCTCGAACACTCTTTTCCTCAGGCGGCCGAAGGCTGCACTGGCACACTGGAGGCGATGTTGAATCTCCGCATCAATGTCTGCCTTTGTTGACAAGAGGCTCCTGAGGTATGAGAAGTGGTCCACTTTGTCGAGTGCCGCGCCGTGAATCTTGATGACTGGAGGGCAGCTGTGCGGCGAGGACAGACTGGTAGAGGACCTTTGTCTTACGGATGTTAAGCGTAAGGCCCATGCTTTCATATGCCTCGGTGAATACATCGAATATATCCTGGAGTTCAGCTTCAGAATGTGCGCAGACGCAGGCTTCCTCCACGTACTGCAATTCAACGGCAGAGGTTTGGGTGATCGAGGACCTGACCTGGAGGTGCTGTAGGTAAAACAGCTACCCACTGGTTCTGTAGTTTAGTTCCACTCCAGCGGGGAGCTTGTTGATTGTGAGGTGGAGCATGGCGACGAGGAAGATTGAAAAGAGAGTTGGAGCGATGACGCAGCCCTGTTTGAACCCGGTCCATGTACACCACATCAACTGCATTGCCCTTATCAACCCTCTCTGTTACCTCATCAAAAAACTTTAACAAATTCGTGCTGGCTTTCCTTAATTAATCTCACACTTGTTTAAGTGATTTTTAATCTTGTCCCTGACTATCGTTAAACTGGCCTGTAGTTGCAGGGTTTTTCCTTGTATCATTTTTTGAACAAGGATGTAACATTTGAAATTCTCCAGTGCTCTGGCACCACTCCTGTATCTCAGAAGGAATGGAAGATTATGATCAGTACCTCCGCAATTTCCACTTTAACTTTCCTCAGCATCCTAGGGTGCATCCCATACGATCTTGGTGACTTACCTACTTTATGTACAGCTAGCCTTTCTAGTACTGTATCAGTTTTTATCCCAACTAGTATCTCCAGTACCTCTTTCACTGTGACTTTGGTAGTATCTTCTTCCTTGGTGAAGACAGATACAAAGTACTCATTTAGTACCTCAGCCATGCCTTCTGCCTCCATGCGTAGGTCTCCTTTTTTGTCCCTAATCGGCCCCACCCCATCTCACTACCTGTTACTATTTATATGCCTATAGAATAGTTTTGAATTCCCTTTTATGATAGCTGCCAATCTATTCTCATATCCTCTCTATGCCCCTCCTATTTTCTTTTTCACTTCCCCTCTGAACTTTCTATATTCAGCCTGATTCTCACTTGTATTCTCAACCTGACATCTGTTTTTGTGTTTTATCTTGCTCTTTATTTCTTTCGTCATCCAGGGAGCTCTGACTTTGGTTGCTTTACCTTTCCCCCTCGTGGGAATGTACCTCGACTGTATACAAACCATCTCCTCTTTAAAGGCAGCCCATTGTTCGATTACAGTTTTGCCTGCCAATCTTTGATTCTAATTTACACAGGCTAGATCCATTCGCAACCCACTGAATTTGGCATTCTTCCAATTAAGTATTTTACTCTAGATTGCTCTCTGTCCTTTGATAGCGAATCTAAACCGTATGATACTATAGTCACTGTTCCCTAAATGTTTCCCTGCTGACACTTGCTCCACTTGTTCATTCCCCAGATCCAGATCCAACAATGCCTCCTTCCTTGTTGGGCCAGAAACATACTGATCAAGAAAGATCTTCTGAACACACTTCAGAAATTATTCCTCCTCTCTGCCCTTTACACTATTACTATCCCAGTCTATGGGCTCAAATTTCCCCAGGAGTTGCCTTGCTTTTTTTGGAGCAAGTAGCTTTTTTTGGAGTCATGTAAAAATCGCAAATTTCCCTATTTACCTTGCTCCAGTGTAAGTCAGTTAGTTAGGTTTTTTTTTAGTTTTGGGCTAGGGGTGGCACGCATGACTGTAGGGGTGAGGGATATTTTTCTTTGACAGTTGTTCCTAAATGTTGTGTGGTGATAATGGAACATGATTCAGTTTTAATGCAAAAAATCTTTTATTGGAAAGTTTACAATGCACTTCAACAACAACAACAACAACAACAAAGAAAGGCCGCATCCATCTCTCACCCACATATTGGGGAATGTGCACTTCCTCATAGGGGCAGTGGTGGGGTGGGAGGGAGGGGTCTGGGGGCCTGGCTTGGGTCTCAACAGAGGCTGGTGTGGGGATTGCAGTGGGAGTGGCATTTGATTGTCAGGCCTGGGTGCCCTTATTGCAGCAGCTAGCTCCCTCATGACCTCTGCCATCATTTGCACTCCCTCTGACATGCCCACCCTCAGTTCCCGTCTCAGTGCTGATATTTCTCCCGACAGTGTCGCAACCTCATCATGCACCCCACTGACGGCGGCCACGAGTGATCGGGTAAGGGCATTGGTCTCCTCACCCAATGATATAACCTGATGTACATCTGATGAAGGCTGCATCTCAGGAGAGATTGATCGGCTTCTCCTTCCCCTCGCCGTGGGTCTGCATAGCGGCACTCTTCCAGTGCAAGGCGCAGGCTGGGACGGTGGGGCGCTGGGTTTTCCAACCTGTATTCCACCACCGCCACTGGGACCCGCAACCTCGGAAGGTGTGAAACCAAGGAATGTTGTGGCAGAGCTCATGGAGGTCTCTGGCAAAGTGATGCCCTGTACCATGGACTGCTCCAGATCACGATCAGCATTCTCCCATGAACACAGATCCATGGACCCCTCCTCCCCCCACCCGCCTTGGTCTGGAGCGGACGCATCTGGATGATCTTGTTAATCTTCAGAATGTTCAGGATTATCATCTTCTTCTGCAAAATACAACAGATCAGTCAAATGGTTAGCAGCACAGGAGGGGGCAGGATGAGTGGAATGATTAGTCTCACGCGTAGCAGGCCAGTCAGCAGGTTGATTTGAAGGGTGACGATGCATTTTCATGATTGACCCTCACCCTCGCGTGTGGGCCCAGCTTGTGCAGAGCTGATTTTTTTCTGTAGGTGCGACTCAGCAAGGCAGCGACCCTCTGTTCCAGTGGTGATAGTTGATACAGATTTGGCGGCCCTCCTCCTGTTCTAGTTCTCTCCCTTTTGTTGTGGGCCAATTTCTTCTGCAAAGATGAAAACATAATCTTTGCCACATGGTGAGCTTCTGATGGATGGGACATATACAGATGATCACAGTAACAATTGCGATTCCATTTAAAACTCAAGATAATACTTATGCTCACTACTTGACCAACGTCCTGCCATTTCTTTTTACACTGTCTTCCAGTTCTTGCGGTCTTCACCCCTGCGGAGTCTTCTGCAACTAGGTTCCAGCGTCTCCTCATTTCTTTGGGTGGAACTTTTGTGGGACCACTCTTACTGATATCCAGCTCCTGCCATCTGTCCTCAATGACAGTGACTAGTTTCTCCATCCCCTCATGCAAGAAGTTCTTCGTCCTTGTTGCATGCTCTTGTGTCATTGGTGTATTGGATTTACACTCAGGTGATCTTGAAAATACACAGTTCTCACCTTTCATGCATCTGTGCAGCACTCCTTTCCACTCCCTCAGTCACCCAAAAGTCACAATTCACATCTTACCTTCTAATATGACCCACTGCCAATGCTGCTGAGGCACTGAGGATGCTCTCCCTTTAAATGGCCGACTGCCAAGTTTCCTGCCCCATTGCGAATGCGCAGCACAATGCTCATTAAACGGTCATGCGTCCCCCTGCCGGCACTCGGACACGCGGGCCCAAGCCCCACCCCCCTGCCGGCTGCGCTGAACAATCACGGCCCAAGTTCCGCCCTCCTGCAGGTTTCTCAGCGCCACGCCACGGGCCCACAGGGATCCAGGAACGGCCAAATTATCCCGGTAAGTTTTTGCCGCGTTTTTTTCCCCCCACGAAGTCGGCGCACTACATCTAACTACGCCGCTCGAAGCAGCTGGGGAAATTTGGGGCCAGAATGAGGATAATTGAAATCCCCCGTTAACACTCTATAGTTCTTGCACCTCTGTCATTTCCCAGAAAAGTTGCTCCTTCATATCCTTCCCACTAGTTGACAGCCTATAGAATACACAATAGTGCAGTGGCACCTATATTATTTCTTAACTCTAACCAAATAGATTCTGTCCTTGGCCCCTCCAGGATATCCCCTCTCTCCAGCGCTGTAACATTCACCTTAACCAATACTGGCACCCCACCTCCTTTCTTTCCTTCCCTATCTTTCCTGAACACCTTATATCCAGTCATATTTAATACCCAAACTTGCCCTTTTTTGAGCCAGGTCTCCATTATTGCCACAACCTCATATTCCCATGTGGCTATGTGCAGCTCACCAACCTTATTTACCACACTTTGTGTGTTTACACACATGCATTTCTTGGACCTTCTTGTATTCTCTCTCAGTCTGACCCCACCTAATATCTTACTATTTCTTATTCTAGTGCTATTTGTCTCTTCCAATCTTTTGTGCACTTTGTTTTTGCCTTCTATGGTACATTCTGGTGCCTGTCCCACTGCCACTTTAAACCCTCACCAACAGCACAAGCAAACCCTTCCCCCTTCCCCCAATGAGGATATTGGTCCTGGCTCTGTTGAAGTGCAACCCATCCGGCCTTTACAGGTACACGCTCCCCCAGAACCAGTCCCAATATCCCAGGAATCTAAAGCCCTCCTTTCTGCACCATCTCTCCAGCCATGCATTCATCTGCTCTATCCTCCTATTTCTATACTCACTAGCTTGTGGCACCAGGAGTAATCCGGATATTACTACCTTTGAGGTCCTGCTTTTTAATCTCTTTCCTAGCTCCCAGAAATCTACATGCAGGACCTGATCCATCTTTCTACCTATGTCGTTGGTAACGATATAGACCACGACCTCCAACTGTTCACCCAGCCCCCTCAGAATGTTCTGCAGCCGCTCCGTGACATCCGAGACCCTTGAACCATGGAGGCAGCATACCATTCTGGAATCACGTCTGCAGCCGCAGAAACGCCCATCTGTTCCCCTAACTATCGAATCTCCTATCGCTATTTCTTTCCTGATCTTCCTCTTCCCCCATGAACAGCTCAGCCACCAGTAGTGCCTTTGACTTGGCTCTGGCTGTACTTCCCAGAGGAACAATCTCCCTCACCAATATACTGGTTAGAGTGAGATGCACTCCGGGGACTCCTGCATTACCTGCCTGGTCCTCCTTGTCTGTCTGATGGTCACCCATTCCCTCTCTGGCTGCACACTCTTATGCTGTGGGGTGAAATGTGCTCTCAGCCTCACAGATGCACTGTAGTGACTCACGCCAGCTGCTGCTCAAGCTCTGAAACCCAGAGCACGAGCTCCTCTAGCCGATGACGGTTCCTGCACACATGGTTGTTCAGGACACTGGAAGTGTCCTGGAGTTCCCTCATGGCACAAAATGTGCATCCCACGGGACAGAGTGCCCTGCCATGCCTCTATTTATTAACTAACTTACAGAAATAAACTTAAGACTAAGAGAATTCAAAGTCGGGTCTACCTTTATCTCCAGCCGCTTCTCTCGCTCTCTGAGTTAAAGTCTTAATTCAAATGATTATTTATAGTTATATTAATTAGTTAGAGAGCAAACGCTAATACTCACCTACCAATCACCTACCTGCCGTCCTGTCTCGTCACTCCTTGTTTTTTTGCTGTTTTTTTGCAGTTCGCCGGATTTGTACCGCCAACTCTTCCGGTTCTTTCGCCTCTGCCGCTGACCTCGGATCCCGTTCTGTTTAAGTTATATGCCAGATTGCTCAACTAACTTGCCTATCAGTCCTTGAGGGGGGATGTACAGAATGTTTGTGTTCTCAATGCTCATCTTTGCAGACCTCTCATTATGTGGTTTTCATCAACCCCACCCTTCAAAGGCACCTTCTGATGCTGTTTTTAAAACTTTCCAGCTCCTTCCAATCTAAATTGCACAGAAAGTAACACAGACCTGGCTCCATTGTTAGTGCTGAATGTTTTGTAGAAGAGTTTTAAAAAATTTGTTCTTGGGATGTGGGCATTGCCAGCAAGGCCAGCATTTATTGCCATCCCTAATTGCCCTCAAGTTTGTGGTGGTGTGCCACCTTCTTGAATAAGTGGCTTGCTCGGCCATTTCAGAGAGCAGTTATGTGTCAACCACATTTCTGTGGGTCCGGAGTCACGTGTCGGCCAGAACGGGTAAGGATGGCAGATTTTCTTCCCTGAAGGACATTAGTGAACCATATGGGTTTTTACGACAATCCGGTAGTTTCATGGTCACCATTACTGATATTAATTATTTTATTCCAGATTTTTATTTAATTAATTGAATTTATATTCCCCAGCTGCCATGGTAGGATTTGAACTCGTGTCTCTGGATCATTAGTCCAGTTTAATACAAGTTTGAAAACTTCAAATCTGCAAGTACATGCCAATGACAACAGGCTGACTCTCAGGCCCAAGTGATATGGGGACAAGATTCAAACAGCAGTTTTTCTCCTTGTGTCGTGAAGTATTTTTACTTCATACACATACTTGTATTAACTAGACATCCGAATGTATTATTACAACTTAATATAAGGGATGAGGTCCTACGAAACGAATTTAAGGAGCTAGGAGCTAAATTAAAAAGTAGGACCTCAAAAGTAGTTATCTCGGGATTGCTACCAGTGCCACGTGATAGTCAGAGTAGGAATCGCAGGATAGCGCAGATGAATACGTGGCTTGAGCAGTGGTGCAGCAGGGAGGGATTCAAATTCCTGGGGCATTGGGACCGGTTCTGGGGGAGGTGGGACCAGTACAAACCGGACGGTCTGCACCTGGGCAGGACCGGAACCAATGTCCTAGGGGGAGTGTTTGCTAGTGCTGTTGGGGAGGATTTAAACTAATATGGCAGGGGGATGGGAACCAATGCAGGGAGACAGAGGGAAACAAAAAGGAGGCAAAAGCAAAAGACAGAAAGGAGATGAGGAAAAGTGGAGGGCGGAGAAACCCAAGGCAAAGAACAAAAAGGGCCACTGTACAGCAAAATTCTAAAAGGACAAAGGGTGTTAAAAAAACAAGCCTGAAGGCTTTGTGTCTTAATGCAAGGAGTATCCGCAATAAGGTGGATGAATTAATTGTGCAAATAGATGTTAATAAATATGATGTGATTGGGATTACGGAGACGTGGCTCCAGGATGATCAGGGCTGGGAACTCAACATTCAGGGGTATTCAACATTCAGGAAGGATAGAATAAAAGGAAAAGGAGGTGGGGTAGCATTGTTGGTTAAAGAGGAGATTAATGCAATAGTTAGGAAAGACATTAGCTTGGATGATGTGGAATCTATATGGGTAGAGCTGTAGAACACCAAAGGGCAAAAAACGTTAGTGGGAGTTGTGTACAGACCTCCAAACAGTAATAGAGATGTTGGGGAGGGCATCAAACAGGAAATTAGGGGTGCATGCAATAAAGGTGTAGCAGTTATAAGGGTGACTTTAATATGCACATAGATTGGGATAGCCAAACTGGAAGCAATACGGTGGAGGAGGATTTCCTGGAGTGCATAAGGGATGGTTTTCTAGACCAATATGTTGAGGAACCAACTAGGGGGGAGGCCATCTTAGACTGGGTGTTGTGTAATGAGAGAGGATTAATTAGCAATCTCATTGTGCGAGGCCCCTTGGGGAAGAGTGACCATAATATGGTGGAATTCTGCATTAGAATGGAGAATGATACAGTTAATTCAGAGACCATGGTCCAGAACTTAAAGAAGGGTAACTTTGAAGGTATGAGGCGTGAATTGGCTAGGATAGATTGGCGAATGATACTTAGGGGGTTGACTGTGGATGGGCAATGGCAGACATTTAGAGACCGCATGGATGAATTACAACAATTGTACATTCCTGTCTGGCGTAAAAATAAAAAAGGGAAGGTGGCTCAACCGTGGCTATCTAGGGAAATCAGGGATAGTATTAAAGCCAAGGAAATGGCATACAAATTGGCCAGAAATAGCAGCGAACCTGGGGACGGGGAGAAATTTAGAACTCAGCAGAGGAGGACAAAGGGTTTGATTCGGGCAGGGAAAATGGAGTACGAGAAGAAGCTTGCAGGGAACATTAAGACGGATTGCAAAAGTTTCTATAGGTATGTAAAGAGAAAAAGGTTAGTAAAGACAAATGTAGGTCCCCTGCAGTCAGAATCAGGGGAAGTCATAACGGGGAACAAAAAAATGGCAGACCAATTGAATAAGTACTTTGGTTCGGTATTCACTAAGGAGGATACAAACAACCTTCCGGATATAAAAGGGGTCAGAGGGTCTAGTAAGGAGGGGGAACTGAAGGAAATCTTTATTAGTCGGGAAATTGTGTTTGGGAAATTGATGGGATTGAAGGCCGATAAATCCCCAGGGCCTGATGGACTGCATCCCAGAGTACTTAAGGAGGTGGCCTTGGAAATAGTGGATGCATTGACAGTTATTTTCCAACATTCCATTGACTCTGGATCAGTTCCTATGGAGTGGAGGGTAGCCAATGTAACCCCACTTTTTAAAAAAGGAGGGAGAGAGAAAACAGGGAATTATAGACCGGTCAGCCTGACCTCAGTAGTGGGTAAAATGATGGAATCAATTATTAAGGATGTCATAGCAGTGCATCTGGAAAATGGTGACATGATAAGTCCAAGTCAGCATGGATTTGTGAAAGGGAAATCATGCTTGACAAATCTTCTGGAATTTTTTGAGGATGTTTCCAGTAAAGTGGACAAAGGAGAACCAGTTGATGTGGTATATTTGGATTTTCAGAAGGCGTTCGACAAGGTCCCACACAAGAGATTAATGTGCAAAGTTAAAGCACATGGGATTGGGGGTAGTGTGCTGACGTGGATTGAGAACTGGTTGTCAGACAGGAAGCAAAGAGTAGGAGTAAACGGGTACTTTTCAGAATGGCAGGCAGTGACTAGTGGGGTGCCGCAAGGTTCTGTGCTGGGGCCCCAGCTGTTTACATTGTACATTAATGATTTAGACGAGGGGATTAAATGCAGTATCTCCAAATTTGCGGATGACACTCAGTTGGGTGGCAGTGTGAGCTGCGAGGAGGATGCTATTAGGCTGCAGAGTGACTTGGATAGGTTAGGTGAGTGGGCAAATGCATGGCAGATGAAGTATAATGTGGATAAATGTGAGGTTATCCACTTTGGTGGTAAAAACAGAGAGACAGACTATTATCTGAATGGTGACAGATTAGGAAAAGGGAAGGTGCAACGAGACCTGGGTGTCATGGTACATCAGTCATTGAAGGTTAGCATGCAGGTACAGCAGGCGGTTAAGAAAGCAAATGGCATGTTGGCCTTCATAGCGAGGGGATTTGAATACAGGGGCAGGGAGGTGTTGCTACAGTTGTACAGGGCCTTGGTGAGGCCACACCTGGAGTATTGTGTACAGTTTTGGTCTCCTAACTTGAGGAAGGACATTCTTGCTATTGAGGGAGTGCAGCGAAGATTCACCAGACTGATTCCTGGGATGGCTGGACTGACCTATCAAGAAAGACTGGATCAACTGGGCTTGTATTCACTGGAGTTCAGAAGAATGAGAGGGGACCTCATCGAAACGTTTAAAATTCTGACGGGTTTAGACAGGTTAGATGCAGGAAGAATGTTCCCAATGTTGGGGAAGTCCAGAACCAGAGGTCACAGTCTGAGGATAAGGGGTAAGCCATTTAGGACCGAGATGAGGAGAAACTTCTTCACCTAGAGAGTGGTGAACCTGTGGAATTCTCTACCACAGAAAGTAGTTGAGGCCAATTCACTAAATATATTCAAAAGGGAGTTAGATGAAGTCCTTACTACTCGGGGGATCAAGGGTTATGGCGAGAAAGCAGGAAGGGGGTACTGAAGTTTCATGTTCAGCCATGAACTCATTGAATGGCGGTGCAGGCTAGAAGGGCTGAATGGCCTGCTCCTGCACCTATTTTCTATGTTTCTATGTTATTGCTTTGGAGGGAAAGGATTAAAGTCATTTTTCAGTGGTGAAATTAAATCCTGAATTGAGATCTCAGTTCAATACAGTTTTGAGTTATATTATGTAGAAACCGTAGCACAGAAACAGATCATTTGGCCTAACTGATCAATGCTGATGTTTATGCTCCACAATAGCCTCTTCCCACCTGACTTCATCTAACCCTATCAGCACATCTCTCAATTCCTTTCTCGCTCATGTTCTTATCTAGCTTCCCCTTAAATGCATCCATGCCAATTGCCTCAACTACTCCACGTGGTAGCGATTTCCATATTATAACCTCTATCGGTAAATAATTTTTCCTGAATTCCTTAATTGGATTTATTCATGACTATCTTATATTTATGACTGTAAACTAGTAATATCTACATTTGTGCCAACAGCTAAATTAGTTAAGCTATTGAATAGCTGGACTATGCAGCCCAGGGATGTCCCAGGTTCACTGTTGGGTCTGCAGAATCCGGCCTCCTTGCATCATTCCCTCCACAAGCATTAATTATACAAAATGCTGCAGCCGATATCCGCAATTGCACTTAAGTTCCACAAATCTGCCACTCTTGTAATTTCAGTGCTCCAAGGTGTCCGCCAAGATTCAACGGTAGCACTCTCGCCTCTGAATCAGAAAGTTGTGGGTACAAGAGACACTCTAGTGACGAGTACAAAATCTAGGCTGACATTCCCGTGCAGTAGTGAGAGTGCTGTACTTTTGAGGGTGTTATCTTTCAGATGAGACATTAAAGCGAGGCTTCATCTGCCCTCTCAGGTGGAAGTACAAGATCCCATGGCACTCTTTGAACCAGAGCAAGAGAATTCGCCCCGGTGTCCTTGCCAATATTTATCCTTGAACTAACATCACTAAAACAGATTATCTGGTCACTATCTCATTGCAATTTGTGGGACCTTGCTGTGCGAAAATGTGTGTGTTTCCCACATTACAACAGTGACTACACTTCAAAAATACTTCAGTATCTGTAAAGTGCTTTGGGATGCCTTGAGGGTGTGAAAAGTGCTATATAAGTGCAAGTTCTTTTCCACTAGCTTCTTGTGCCTAAAAAGTGTTGAATCTAAATTCTTATCTTTATTTTCAAATTACTTCATAATCTCACTCCACCCAATTTTATGATCGTTTCCTACCTTATCGTCCTGCAAGCACTCATCGCTCCTCTAACACTGGACGTCTGCTGAAACTTCACTCCCTCTGCTCCAGCATCAGTGACTGCTTGTTCAGCCAGCTTTCTTCTGCATTCTAGAACTCTTTACCTTATAGATTCTGCCTTACCTCCTCCTTCGTTGCTTTCAAAAACATCCTTAAAACTCTTCTCTTCGATGATGCCTTTGGTTCCTTTCCTGAGTCTTTCCATTTCCACATGTTCAGTGTTCACTGCATACCTTTCCTCCTTACTGTGAAGTGCCCTGAGACGTCGTCCTGCGTGATGAGAGCTCTGTATAAAAGCCAGTTGTTATTGTCCTGCTGAGATTGTTGATCTATGCCAGGCATCAGTAGGGATGCTATATGTGGCCTGAGTTCCTTGCTAAGATGGGGAAACTTGTCCGGGACTGTCGCTCTTGTTCACTAACCAGTTACCCACTGCTGAAAGTGCGTTTGGCGAGGACATGGTTGAAGCTAGTTGTGCTCCTTCCCACAGTGGAAAATCCTACTGATAGTCAATGTTTAGGCTCACATGTGGAGACTGATGAGTTGTTGGAGGGCACCATTGGAATCCTGCCTCAGTCATCTTTTTAGGAAAGGTGGGGAACAGTTTCTAGTTAAGTATAAATTAATGTAATTAAGTAAATGCATGATACTGGTTTTATGGCATGGTTTTTTTGTTTCATGTCTGCCATTCTGTATTAATCATATTATTCTCAAATCTTTCTTAGTCTTACAATTTTTGCCGAAGACTCATTGTTATTTTGACTAATACTTCACAAGACAGGTTTGGATGAAGAAAGTGCTTCAGCCCCTTGATTCATCCTTCCACAACCATACTGCCTTTCTTTTACAGTGTCTAGTTGTTCCTTAAATGAGTGCAATGTCCTGGTCTCAACCACCCATTCTGGCAACCCACTCCATCTATTAATCATATTCTGTGAAAAGAAGCCATTACTGGCATCTGTTCTAAACGTGCCAACACCTGCAAAAATTTTTGTGGAAACTATTCAGTCCATCGTGGCTATGTTGGCTCCTTTGAAAGAGCTATCCAATTAGTCCCGCTCTCCTGCTTTTTCCCCATAGCCCTGTATGTTGTTTTCATTTCACATAAATATCCAATTCCTTTTCGAAAGTTCCTATTAAACATGCGTCCAACACCCTTTCAGGCAATGCATTCCAGAATACTTTCTGAAGTTTGGCAATACTTGGCATTAAAAAATTTAAGGAGATGCTGGATGAACACAAGAGCGAAAAGAGTAGAAGGTTATGCTGATAGGGATAGATGAAGAGGAGTGGGAGGAGGTTCGTGTGGAGCATAAACACTGGCATGGACCTGTTGGTCCGAATGGCCTGTTGTCTGTGCTGTGCACTCTATGTAATACTGAGTGCTGGTGTGCTGCACCAAATGGGGGGAAATAATTGGGCATGGAAGCAAATTCTGTATAATATGATAGTTCATTAAAATTTAGTTTTGATCTCCAGCCTGTGCTGAGCTAGCTAATTTCAGCCAGGGAAGCATAGTGGGTGCTACAATTGATGTCCATACACCCCGAGTTAAGAAAGGAAAATCAGTCCAGGGTCTCAGTCCACCTTGTTATGCAGCAACCCTTGAAGAAGTGTCCTTGTGGATACCGGATGAGGACTGGATCAGGCTTGGCAATAATGCTCCCCATAGTAAAACAACTTTCTAATACTGACTATCAAAGTTAACAACTGAATAATAGCCATTTGGGTATGACACTGCAGGGTAATCATAGCCCATGGAAATATATTACAGGAGCAGGTGAAGAAATAAAATTAGTGAAGCAAAAAAAAGTTATTCAAAGTATTATTTAAGGCTGGTAATTTGCCCAAGTCTTAAATATGAAAATATTATTGTTGCATTTAGAGCTACAAACTGAATTTTCAGGGAATATTCGTGCTCGGGTGCTCCCATTGGTCACTCCTCCTTCTGCCAAACAAACACAAGTGGGGCCTCATCACTTCTGCATTCGTACCAGTGACCATTATCTCGCTCAGTGGCTAGCAATTGAAGAGGGACAGATTAAATTATGCTTGCACTGTTTTAATGAGAGGTTGTCATTTTGTCCTGTTAGTGAAGTGCAAATTACGTGGCTTTTATAGCTTAGGCACTGTTGAATAGCAATTAAAAATGTCCAGTCGGATGACAGCTTTTTCTAGGCTGCGAGGATGCTGTGTTCATAGTTGGACCTGAAGTGGAAGGGCCCGATTATAGTCTTTTCGTGTCTAATATCTCTGAAAGGAGTTACAACAAATGAGATGAACAAAAATCATCATATGCTAATAGCTTACAAAAACGATTTGAGATTATATAATGCGCTCTGTTTGAAAAGATGAAAATTGGTTCATGTCACTCTGCTCGGATTTGTAAATGTACCATTTACTGTGCAACAAATGTCAATAAAGCTGCGTTAAATTCAATTAGTATTGTAGAAACAATCAATGCCAAATTGTGAACTGAACCACATGGGAGTACAACACCATTCCTTAAAGGACGCGTTTATTTGTAACACCTCAAGCTCTGAATGGGTCCCCTTGATCACGAGACCTGATTGGTCCACTTGGAGCTAAGACACACCCAGCAGTTTCCCTGGAATATCTAATTAGAACGAGCCTACCTACGTAATCATAGACTTTGCAAAGTGTAATTTGAGCCATTCTGACTGCCGACTCCAGACAGAACAGAGCTCACTTGGAACAGATACGGGTTAAGACCTTCTCCTCCCCACCCCGCCCCAAACAAGTTCCTGCAACATTCCCACTGCCCAAGTGCCTGATGTTCTCCCCCTCCCCTCCCCCCTAAGATTCTGACATTCTCCCCTTCCCATCTGGCCTAAATTCCTGACATTCTCCCCCACCTGAGTACTTGTCCTCCCCCACCCGAGTACTTATCCTCACCACCCGTGTTCCTGTGCTTCGCCCCTTGCCCGAGTACCAAACCACCTTTCCCCACTGCCCCCCCTTGTTCCTGGCCTCCCCCTGCCGAATTCCCCCCCCCCCCCCCAAAGAAATCATGAGCTTCTTCCCCCAACAATTTCCTGACCTTACCCCACAGCCCACCCCCCCAGCCACAGATGGGGCATTGTGTCCAGTCCAATTATGTCACTTACCACACATGTACCGAGCTTTCCGAGAAATCAATCAGGTGCAGGGGGAGGAGAGGCAGGACATTCGATATTCGATAAGGTGCCACACAAAAGGTTACTGCAGAAGATAAAGGTACGCGGAGTCAGAGGAAATGTATTAGCATGGATAGAGAATTGGCTGGCTAACAGAAAGCAGAGAGTCGGGATAAATGGGTCCTTTTCGGGTTGGAAATCGGTGGTTAGTGGTGTGCCACAGGGATCGGAGCTGGGACCACAAATGTTTACAATATACATAGATGACCTGGAAGAGGGGACAGAGTATAGTATAACAAAATTTGCAGATGACACAAAGATTAGTGGGAAAGCGGGTTGTGTAGAGGACACAGAGAGGCTGCAAAGAGATTTAGATAGGTTAAGCGAATGGGCTAAGGTTTGGCAGATGGAATACAATGTCGGAAAATGTGAGGTCATCCACCTTGGAAAAAAAAATAGTAAAAGGGAATATTATTTGAATGGGGAGAAATTACAACATGCTGCGGTGCAGAGGGACCTGGGGGTCCTTGTGCATGAATCCCAAAAAGTTAGTTTGCAGGTGCAGCAGGTAATCGGGAAGGCGAATGGAATGTTGGCCTTCATTGCGAGAGGAATGGAGTACAAAAGCAGGGAGGTCCTGCTGCAACTGTATAGGGTATTGGTGAGGCCGCACCTGGAGTACTACGTGCAGTTTTGGTCACCTTACTTAAGGAAGGATATACTGGCTTTGGAGTGGGTACAGAGACGATTCACTAGGCTGATTCCGGAGATGAGGGGGTTACCTTATGATGATAGATTGAGTAGACTGGGTCTTTACTCGTTGGAGTTCAGAAGGATGAGGGGTGATCTTATCGAAACATTTAAAATAATGAAAGGGATAGACAAGATAGAGGCAGAGATGTTGTTTCCACTGGTAGGGGAGACTAGAACTAGGGGGCACAGCCTCAAAATACGGGGGAGCCAATTTAAAACCGAGTTGAGAAAGAATTTCTTCTCCCAGAGGGTTGTGAATCTGTGGAATTCTATGCCCAAGGAAGCAGTTGAGGCTAGCTCATTGAATGTATTCAAGTCACAGATAGATAGATTTTTAACCAATAAGGGAATTAAGGGTTACGGGGAGCGGGCGGGTAAGTGGAGCTGAGTCCACGGCCAGATCAGCCAAGATCTTGTTGAATGGCGTTGCAGGCTCGAGGGGCTAGATGGCCTACTCCTGGTCCTAATTCTTATGTGTGTAAAGGTGGTGTGGTTGGAAGAAAGTGATCTATCTTACCATCTGGAGCACGTTTTTGCTTACATACAACCCACCCGCCCCCCCACCCCCCCCCCTGCATTAGACCTGGAACACATTCTTCCCCATCCCCACTAGCCTCCTCTATACTCTTTACCGCCCTCACCGAGTTCCTGACCACTACTCCCTGAGGTCTCTCTCTTCCCTGTCCCCTCTCTCTCTGCCTCCTCCCAGTCTCTCTCTGCCTCTCTCTCACAGGCATACTCTCTCTGCCCCATCTCTCTCTCTCTCGCTATCTGCCCCCATCTCTCTCTCTCTCGCTATCTGCCCCCATCTCTCTCTCTCTCTCGCACTCTGCCCCCCCGTCTCTCGCTCTCTGCCCCCCCGTCTCTCGCTCTCTGCCCCCCCGTCTCTCGCTCTCTGCCCCCCCGTCTCTCGCTCTCTGCCCCCCCGTCTCTCGCTCTCTGCCCCCCCGTCTCTCGCTCTCTGCCCCCCCGTCTCTCGCTCCCCGTCTCTCGCTCTCTGCCCCCCCCGTCTCTCGCTCTCTGCCCCCCCGTCCTCTCGCTCTCTGCCCCCCGTCTCTCGCTCTCTGCCCCCCCGTCTCTCGCTCTCTGCCCCCCGTCTCTCGCTCTCTGCCCCCCCGTCTCTCGCTCTCTGCCCCCCCGTCTCTCGCTCTCTGCCCCCCCGTCTCTCGCTCTCTGCCCCGTCTCTCGCTCTCTGCCCCCCCCGTCTCTCGCTCTCTGCCCCCCCGTCTCTCGCTCTCCTGCCCCCCCGTCTCTCGCTCTCTGCCCCCGTCTCTCGCTCTCTGCCCCCCGTCTCTCGCTCTCTGCCCCCCCGTCTCTCGCTCTCTGCTCCCCCGTCTCTCGCTCTCTGCCTCCCCCGTGTCTCGCTCTCTGCCCCCCGTGTCTCGCTCTCTGCCCCCGTGTCTCGCTCTCTGCCCCCCCGTGTCTCGCTCTCTGCCCCCCCCGTGTCTCGCTCTCTGCCCCCCCGTCTCTCGCTCTCTGCCCCCCGTCTCTCGCCTCTCTGCCCCCCGTCTCTCGCTCTCTGCCCCCCGTCTCTCGCTCTCTGCCCCCCCGTCTCTCGCTCTCTGCCCCACCGTCTCTCGCTCTCTGCCCCCAAGTCTCTCGCTCTCTGCCCCCAGTCTCTCGCTCTCTGCCCCCCCCCCCCCGTCTCTCGCTCTCTGCCCCCCCCGTCTCTCGCTCTCTGCCCCCCTGTCTCTCGCTCTCTGCCCCCAGTCTCTCGCTCTCTGCCCCCAGTCTCTCGCTCTCTGCCCCCCAGTCTCTCGCTCTCTGCCCCCCAGTCTCTCGCTCTCTGCCCCCCAGTCTCTCGCTCTCTGCCCCCCAGTCTCTCGCTCTCTGCCCCCCATCTCTCGCTCTCTGCCCCCCAGTCTCTCGCTCTCTGCCCCCCAGTCTCTCGCTCTCTGCCCCCCAGTCTCTCGCTCTCTGCCCCCCAGTCTCTCGCTCTCTGCCCCCCAGTCTCTCGCTCTCTGCCCCCAGTCTCTCGCTCTCTGCCCCCCAGTCTCTCGCTCTCTGCCCCCCAGTCTCTCGCTCTCTGCCCCCAGTCTCTCGCTCTCTGCCCCCCAGTCTCTCGCTCTCTGCCCCCCAGTCTCTCGCTCTCTGCCCCCCAGTCTCTCGCTCTCTGCCCCCCAGTCTCTCGCTCTCTGCCCCCCAGTCTCTCGCTCTCTGCCCCCCAGTCTCTCGCTCTCTGCCCCCCAGTCTCTCGCTCTCTGCCCCCCAGTCTCTCGCTCTCTGCCCCCAGTCTCTCGCTCTCTGCCCCCAGTCTCTCGCTCTCTGCCCCCCCGTCTCTCGCTCTCTGCCCCCCAGTCTCTCGCTCGCTGCCCCCCAGTCTCTCGCTCGCTGCCCCCCCGTCTCTCGCCTCCTGCCCCCCCGTCTCTCGCTCTCTGCCCCCCGTCTCTCGCTCTCTGCCCCCCAGTCTCTCGCTCTCTGCCCCACCGTCTCTCGCTCTCTGCCCCCCCGTCTCTCGCTCTCTGCCCCCCCGTCTCTCGCTCCCTGCCCCCCCGTCTCTCGCTCCCTGCCCCCCCGTCTCTCGCTCCCTGCCCCCCGTCTCTCGCTCCCTGCCCCCCGTCTCTCGCTCCCTGCCCCCCCGTCTCTCGCTCTCTGCCCCCCCGTCTCTCGCTCTCTGCCCCCACGTCTCTCGCTCCCTGCCCCCAAGTCTCTCGCTCTCTGCCCCCAAGTCTCTCGCTCTCTGCACCCCCGTCTCTCGCTCTCTGCCCCCCCGTCTCTCGCTCTCTGCCCCCCAGTCTCTCGCTCTCTGCCCCCCAGTCTCTCGCTCTCTGCCCCCCAGTCTCTCGCTCTCTGCCCCCCAGTCTCTCGCTCTCTGCCCCCCAGTCTCTCGCTCTCTGCCCCCCAGTCTCTCGCTCTCTGCCCCCCAGTCTCTCGCTCTCTGCCCCCCAGTCTCTCGCTCTCTGCCCCCCAGTCTCTCGCTCTCTGCCCCCCAGTCTCTCGCTCTCTGCCCCCCAGTCTCTCGCTCTCTGCCCCCCAGTCTCTCGCTCTCTGCCCCCCAGTCTCTCGCTCTCTGCCCCCCAGTCTCTCGCTCTCTGCCCCCCAGTCTCTCGCTCTCTGCCCCCCAGTCTCTCGCTCTCTGCCCCCCAGTCTCTCGCTCGCTGCCCCCCAGTCTCTCGCTCGCTGCCCCCCAGTCTCTCGCTCGCTGCCCCCCAGTCTCTCGCTCGCTGCCCCCCCGTCTCTCGCTCGCTGCCCCCCAGTCTCTAGCTCTCTGCCCCACTGTCACTCGCTCTCTGCCCCCCCGTCTCTCGCTCTCTGCCCCCCCGTCTCTCGCTCTCTGCCCCCCCGTCTCTCGCTCTCTGCCCCCCCGTCTCTCGCTCTCTGCCCCCCCGTCTCTCGCTCGCTGCCCCCCCGTCTCTCGCTCGCTGCCCCCCCGTCTCTCGCTCGCTGCCCCCCAGTCTCTCGCTCGCTGCCCCCCAGTCTCTCGCTCGCTGCCCCCCCCTCTCTCGCTCGCTGCCCCCCACTCTCTCGCTCGCTGCCCCCCACTCTCTCGCTCGCTGCCCCCCCGTCTCTCTCTGCCCCGGTCTCTCTCTCGCTCTTCCCCACTTTTGCCCACTTGTGACTCTGTCTCTCTCAGAAGGCCATGAAAATGTTTATGTAGATAATCACAGCGATATTGGGGGAAAAAGTTCTGGCGGCTTCTTCAGTATCGTCATTGATTTTCTGCAGGTAGTCCAAAAGCCCCGGCAGGCTCAGATTCGAGCAGCAGCTCCGCAACGTGGTTCGGTGGCACTTGCGGCTTCCTCATATATCGTATTGCACAAGCGCGACCGGATCGAACGCAAGTGTGCAAAAAAGGGTGGGGTCCACCACGCACATGTGCAGGATCCAAGAATGTTCGTGCAGATAATCACTCCATTCCTTTAATATCCTGCAATGAACAAACCTTGGCAATAAGGCTATGTCCACTCCTTCTTAGAATTCATTGACCATTAGAAAATCACTGATCACCCAGTTTGGGTTTAAAGATGGGTCAGAGAGGTATTTCCCTGATTTTCTTTTTCCCTCCAAATTGGCCTGAGTTTTTATCTGGTTTTTCGCCTCTCCGAGGAAATCACATGATTTTGGATGGAGTGGAGTGCATTTATTGTGATACAACAAGGTATCGCAATTGTGTGGGACAGGCTGGTTGGACCAGAGGGTCTTTACCTGTCTGACATTGTTCATATGCTTGTAAAGAAATAACATTTGTAAGGCTTTTGATATCAAGTTTAAATTTTAAATTGCAATTGTATTTCCCCTCTCAAAAATAAATATGAAACATCTTTGAGACTGAAGTAGAGGAGCTACTAACTCTTGGTTACCTATCACTGAAGTTGTTGGACCTGTTGCCATGGGGATTGAGCTTGCTATTTATAGAATCTTACAGCACAGAAGGAGTCCATTCGGCCCATCGTGTCTGTGCCGGCTCTTTGAAACTGCAGTATTTAAAACCGAATTCTCTCTCTAATTTTCTCTTCTCCCTTCCATTCCTGAGCACATTTACTCCATGTTGGTGTATCTTTACACGTGCATTGGGCCCGCTCAGATACTTGATCCAAGTGGTTGTTTTTTTATGAGAATCTAGATGGTGTGTATCAATGACGGACATCGCTCTCTCCCCTCTCACACGCACAATTGCAGCAGAGGGATAAAATAGTATTGCAACACTTGCCTCTCTACCTGATAATTTAAGCTATTTTTGAGCCAAAATAAGTGTTTCAAAATTCCTCTGGAATAATTCTTCTCTGCCCTTCTAACTGTTTTAAATACCCAAAATATCCTAGCACTATGGAGTTCTGTTTAACCTGTGATTCAAATAAAGTTGCTGCTTAAATATACTTTGCATTTCAGAGTTTCTTCCTCACTAAGCAAGTTCTCTCCAGACGCGACTGTTCCAATGCTCTGCTGGCAGGCCTTCCACCTCCATAAACTTGATCTCATCCAAAATTCTGATGCCGTATCCTAACTTACACCAAATCCCGCTCACCTATCAACCCTGTGTTTGCTGACCTACCCCTCCCCGTCCAGCAATGCCTCCATGTTAAAATCCTCATCCTTGTGTTCAAATTCCTCCATGGCCTCACTGCTCCAAATTCTGGCCTCTTGTGCATCCCCGATTTCCTTCGCTTCACCTTTGGCAACCGTGCCTTCAATTGCCTAAATCCTAAGCTCTGGAATTCCTTCCCTAAATCTCTTCATCTCTCTACCTCTCCTCCTTTAAACCTCTTCTTAAAACCTACGTCTTTGACCAAGCTTTTCATCACCTGTCCTAATATCTCATTATGTGACTTGGTGTCAAATTTAGTCTGATAACACACCTGTGAAGCACTTTGGGACTTTCTTACTACACTAAAGGCAGTATACAAATGCAAGTTGTTGTTCCTTTTGAAGAAGACACGATTCTTTCGCAATAGGTAGACAGAGCATGAACTGCTGCCCGTTTTCCTCCTCATCTTGATTTACATTATCAATGACTGACCTCCTGTTCAGTAAACTTTCTTACTGGCATATCAAATAGCTTGGTTGTTTTCACAGATAGCAGGTGCCAATGAGAGAGTTCAAGCTTTCACGTACTTAGATTTCAGAGACCAGGAGTAATTACAGATGCAAATTGTCTTTAAGTAAAGGTAATTAGCAGCCAGATGGGAGACGGAATGCTTGCCACCCATACCTCCCTAATCCAGCAGCTAACTCTCGCGAGAATTTGTTTTACTCTTCTTGTAGGCAGTCAATCCCAAAGGTGAGCTGAATAAGCAGCAGCTAAGTTTCAATTTTACAAAAATCCCAGTGCCCTGTTGTTGCAATTTAAATGTAAATATAGAACATTAAAATAAGTATGATTTGAAAAAGGACAACTATTTCACAGATAATTCTGACAACCCTTTTGTTTATTGTGTGGAGCTTGCTGTCTAGTTGTCCTCTTTAATCCATGGTATCACAGAATAACAAGATAGAATTAAGTTGTACTTGAATGGTACTTTCGTTCTTCCTCAAAACTTTCTTTTATATTTGCTTTCAATTTTCTCCATTCCCTCTGAAGGTGTTCACTCATTGCTGGGATGTAGTTCCATACGTATTGGCAGCCCTCTAATATCTTAATTCTGTGGCCATTCACCAAGTGCCAGCAGGCTATTTGACCATGTCTGTAATCACAAGTGGCCTTGATCCTGCTCTTACTGACATTCACATCTGCACTGTCTAGCAGGGATTGTTGAATTGTGATCAAGAGCAGGATCCCTGGTTGACTCTCATTGCTGCCCCCCCAATCCCTCGTAACTTGGGGAATCTAAATTAATTTCTCACATTTTCATCACCATTTTGGGTTCGATTAAGGAACTCAGTACATAAGGAATAACTCTTCAATATATTAAAATATTCTTATTTTTTTAATGAACCTTTGAGGGGCTTTTTGTGTGTATAGTTGTCGCTGTGCCCCTCACACTTTCCATTTGTACTTCATACTTAGAGTGAGTTTAGAGAGCATTTTACTTGAAGCACAATTAAATGGTTAGTATTTGTAGGCATTACAGGGTTAAAAATTGACAACAATTTTGCGGCTCAGTGCTGGAAACAAACTAATCAGTCAGCATGCCAAGACTCTGGATAACTGTTACACGTACAAATAGGAAACACACCTACAAATAGAAAACAGTGTGAAATACTTTACAGCGTCAAGAAATGTTCAGATTAAAAAAAAAGGATTTAAGCAATATAGTCAGTTTTATTCTGCAGTTAGATTCAGATTAGTTCTTGGCAAAGAATGAAAGAATGATCGCATTAAGTGAACAATTAGAACCCTATGTTTCTGGAGCATCACTGGCAGATTCGTTTTTATGTAGTAAAGTCAGTAGTCAGTATCAAAGTGAGTAAAATCAATTCCCTTACCATGGAAAAACTCAAATCAAATTTCCGAAGTTCTTCACAAGATGATAATGTGGCAAACAGTTACTGGAGAAATGTACCAGTTTATCAGGCCACCGGCTGAACATTAGCAGAATTTGACACTATAGTTTAAAGTTCCTTTCATTTTTGGCAACAATGCCCCTACTGTCCAAACCTACCATAGGGGGCAAGTTTCAAATTGGAGCAACTAGTTTAGAATGGAGCATCTTAGAAATTGTGATTTTCGGCATTTAGTTTGCTCCAGTTCTAGTGAGTTCAAACAGTTTCATTGTAGAAGAGATTTTTTTTTCAAAAGGGGGCGTGTCCAGCCACTTACGCCTGTTTTGCAAGTTTAGGCAGTGAAAACATACTCCAAACTAACTTAGAATGGAGTAAGTGTAGATTTTTGTATGCTCAGAAAAACCTTGCCTACATTTACAAATCGGGCATAGGTTACAAATCAGGCATAGGGAACGAGAGATGGGGGGGGGGGGGGGGGGGTAAGTAATTAAATTTTACAAGCATTTAACAGTTTCATTTCTACAATTAAAGAGCAATCCTGAATGATAAATTATAAATAAAGCAAATAATAAAAAAAATTGAATTTTCCTACCTGTCTGAAGCAGCAGCAGCCTTCCGAGCTACAAAGTTATTTGTAGGTTGCCAGGCCGTTCGGACAGGAGACGGGCGGGAGACGTTCGTGAGACGGGCCACAGAGACACAGACGCCGGCAGTACAGTAGCCTCCGGGCTGCAAAGTTATTTGTGGCCTGCCAGGAGACAGGGGCGGAAGACATTCGTGATTTATGAAAGGGAAATCACGCTTGATGAATCTTCTGGAATTTTTTGAGGATGTAACTAGCAGAATGGACAAGGGAGAACCAGTGGAAGTGGTGTATTTGGACTTTCAAAAGGCTTTTGACAAGGTCCCGCACAAGAGATTGGTGTGCAAAATCAAAGCGCATGGTATTGGGGGCAATGTACTGACATGGATAGAGAACTGGTTGGCAGACAGGAAGCAGAGAGTCGGGATAAACGGATCCTTTTCAGAATGGCAGGCAGTGACTAGTGGAGTGCCGCAGGGCTCAGTGCTGGGACCCCAGCTCTTTACAATATACATTGACGATTTGGATGAAGGAATCGAGTGTAATATGTCCAAGTTTGCGGATGACACTAAACTGGGTGGTGGTGTGAACTGTGAGGAGGACACTAAGAGGCTGCAGGGTGACTTGGGACAGGTTAGGTGAGTGGGCAAATGCATGGCAGATGCAGTATAATGTGGATAAATGTGAGGTTATCCATTTTGGGGGCAAAAACACAAAGGCAGAATATTATCTGAATGGCGGCAGATTAGGAAAAGGGGAGGTGCAACGAGACCTGGGTGTCATGGTTTATCAGTCATTGAAAGTTGGCATGCAGGTGCAGCAGGCGGTGAAGAAGGCAAATGGTATGTTGGCCTTCTTAGCTAGGGGATTTGAGTATAGGAGCAGGGAGGTCTTACTGCAGTTGTACAGGGCCTTAATGAGGCCTCACCTGGAATATTGTGTTCAGTTTTGGTCTCCTAATCTGAGGAAGGACGTTCTTGCTATTGAGGGAGTGCAACGAAGGTTCACCAGACTGATTCTAGGGATGGCTAGACTGTCATATGAGGAGAGACTGGATCAACTGGGCCTTTTTTCATTGGAGTTTAGAAGGATGAGAGGGGATCTCATAGAAACGTATAAGATTCTGACGGGACTGGACAGGTTAGATGCGGGAAGAATGTTCCCGGTGTTGGGGAAGTCTAGAACCAGGGGACAAAGTCTTAGGATAAGGGGTAGGCCATTTAGGACTGAGATGAGGAGAAACTTCTTCACTCAGAGAGTTGTTAACCTATGGAATTCCCTGCCGCAGAGAGTTGTTGATGCCATTGGATATATTCAAGAGGGAGTTAGATATGGCCCTTACGAATGATCAGCCATGATCTTATTGAATGGTGGTGCAGGCTCGAAGGGCCGAATGGCCTACTCCTGCACCTATTTTCTATGTTTCTATGCAAGGTGGGCCACAGAGACACAGCCGCCGGCAGCACAGCAGCCTTCGAGCTGCGAAGTTATTTGTAGGCTGCCAGGCCATTCGGCCAGGGGACAGGGGAGGCGCACAAAGCACCAGGAGGGAGAGCCAGCCAGCAAGTTTAAAAGCTTAATTTGTAATTCAAGTATGGGTGTTGCAATATCAACACCACAGATTATGCAATGGTTCTTCATCAATTCACTGCATAGGAGAGAATTGGTCGAGCTCACCGCACCAGGAACGT